>NW_022103919.1:173290-187462 GCF_000313985.2 Echinops telfairi
CAATCCACGAGCATGGGATATTCTTCCATTTGTTGAGGTCGCCCTTGGTTTCTTGTAATAGTGATCTGTAGTTTTCTTCATGTAGATCTTTTATTCTTTTGGTAAGGTATACCCATAGATATTTCCATTTGTGCTGGGCTATTGTGAAGGGTGCCACCTTTTTGATCTCCTCTTCTGAGGTCTTATCCAATGTGTACAACAGTCCGATGGACTTCTGTTTGTTGATCTTGTATCCTGCCACTCTGCCAAACTCCTCTATTGCTTCCAGTACTCCCCTAGTGGAGCTTTTGGGGTTTTCCATATATAAAATCATGATCTGCAAATAATGATAGTTTCACCTCTTCCTTCCACAGGCGAATACCTTTGATGTCTTTTCTTTGCCTTATGCTGTTAGCTAAAACTTCCAGTATGATATTAAATAAGAGAGGGGACAAAGGGCATCCTTGTCTGGTCCCTTTTGTCAGTGGGATTGTGTTAGTCTTTTCTAGACTACCACGTTGGCTGGTTTTTCATATATAGCTTGTACTGTCTTGAGGAATTTTCCTTCTATTCGTATCTTCTCAAGTGTCTTAATCAGGGATTGGTGCTGGATGTTGTCAAATGCTTTTTCTGCAGCTATTGATATTATCACGTGGTTCTTACAGTTTTCATGTCAATGTGGCGAATGATACTAATGGTTTTTCATATGTTGACTCATCCCTGAATTCCTCGTATGAATGCCACTTGGACATGGTGAATTATTTGTTTTATATACTTTTGTATTCTATTGGCCAGTATTTTGTTAAGGATTTTTGCATTGATGTCATTAGGGATATTGGTCAGTAGTTCTCAATTCCTGTGGTATCCTTGTGTGGTTTAGGTATCAGAGTTTTACTAGCTTCATAGAAGGAGTTCGGTAGTTTACCTTCTTTTCCTATGTTCTGGAAGAGTTGGTGTAAGATTGGTGTTAGTTCTTCCCTAAATGCATGGTAGAATTCTCCTGTGAAACCATCTGGTCTGGGTTTTCTTTGTTGTTGTTGTTGGTAATCCCTTGATAACTTTGTCTATTTCTTCTTTTGCTATGGTTCTGTTGAGATTCTTGACATCCTTTGGGGATAGTCTATGGAGGGATTGTTTTTCCAAGAATTTGTCCGTGTTCCAGGATGTTGAATTCATTGGAATAAAATCCTTTGTATTACTGTATAATTATCCTTTTGATTTCACTAGGGTCTGTTGTAATGTCCCTTCTTTCATCCCTCATTCTTGCTATTGAAATTTGTTCCCTCCTTTCTTTGGTTAGGTTTGCCAGCCCAGGTCCTGTTGATTCTTTTTATCCTTTCAAAGTATCAACTTTTAGCAGCATTCATTTATGCCATAGTTTTTTTTTTTTCTTTTCCCTCTGCTGAAACTCAGCCCTGATTTTTATTATTTCTTTTTTTTTCTCCTATTATTGGGATTGTCTGGCTGACTGTTCTAGTTGTTGTAAATTTTGTGCCAACATTATCAAACATGAGTCTCTCTTCCTTTTTCAGGTGTGTATGTATTGCTATGAAACTTCCTCTGATGACTGCCTTTGCTGTGTCCCTTAAGTTTTGGTAGGCCGTGTTCTCATTCTCATTGGTTTCTAGAAATTTCCTAATTTTATATCTGATCTGTGCCAGTACGCACTCAGTTTGCAATAGATAATTTAGTCATCCTCCAATTGTTTGCGCTTGTTTTCTTCATCTTCCTTTTGTTGATTTCCAGCCTTATGGCACAATAGTCAGAGAGAGGGGTGGGTATGGTATCAATGTGCTCAAATTTATGTCGATTCACCTTATGCTCCAGCATGTGGTCTATCTTCAAATATGGGCCGAGCAGGCTTGTAAAGAATGTAAATTTTTTTCGGTTTTGGATGAGAAGCTCTGTAAATATCTATCAGGTCAAATTGTCTAATTGTAGTATTTAGATCTCTAGTGTCCTTGTTGAGTTTCTTTCCTTGTGATCTATTTTTCTCAGAGAGCGATGTATTGGAGTCACCCACTATAATTGTGATTTCTTTTTTCATCTTTTAGAGTGTTTGATTGATGTATTCAGTGGGTCTCTTATTCGGGGAACATATGTTTACAATGCTTAGTGGTTCTTCGTCTACCGTTCCCTTAAGCATTATATAGTGTCCCTCCTTATCTCCTTATGGTTTGCACTTTGAGTTCAATTTTATCTGAGATTAGGATTTCACCCCCTGATTTTTTTTAATTGCTGTTTGCATAGTATGCCTTTCTCCAGCCTTTGATTCTCAGCCTATTTTTGTCTGTAGCATTGAGATGTGTCTCCTGTAGGCAGCAGATTGATGGATTGTGTTTTCTAAGCCAGTCTGCTAGCCTCAACCTTTTAATGCCTGAGTTCAGGCCACTGATATTCAGGGTTATTATCTCCATCTGCGGACTATGTGATGCCATCTTATACTTTTTGTGTTGAATGTTTTCCTACCTTCTTTCTTATTAGTGTGTTGTTCGTGTGTGTGTGTGTGTGTGTGTGTGTGTCATTCTTGACTTCTTTCCATCTTTAAGCCAATGGTATCTTGGGGTCTGTTAACTCTTTGTTGCCCTCTGGGTGAGGTTGTCCTATGTGATGGTCTCTTATTTATTCTTGGTGAGTGTTGTTCTTCTGCCCATACTGGGTCGGCAATTATCTTATGAAGGGCTGGGTTTCTTCTAACGTATTCTTTTGAGTTTTTCCTTGTCTGGGAAGACTCTTGCTTCTCCATCTATCTTGATCAATAATTTGGCTAGGTATTGTTGGGTTTGCATTGTTTTGCTTCAATTTATGGAATATATTACTCCACTCTCTCTTCTTCTTCATAGTTCTGCTGATAGGTCCGAGTGTATTCTTATTTGGGACCCTTGATATGTGATTGCTTGTTTTTCCCTAGCTGCTCTCATGATTTTCTCCATTTCCTCAAAGTGGGATAGTTTATTATGTGCCTTGGGGAGTTCTTCTTGAGATTCAGTCTAGCTGGTGTTCTTTCAGCCTTCTGAATGGTTGCCTGGTTTTCATTCATTAGAATTCTCTCACTGTTGTTGCAGATGTCTTCTTTGTTGTGTCTTCCTCTGGTAGGCCAATAATTCTAATGTTGTTCCTCTTCATAGCATCAGACATAGCACTTAGGTTTTCTCCAGCTTTTCTGATGATCTTATTAGATTTTTTGTTCATGTTTGTTAAAATCTGCTTGGCTGTCCTCCAATTCTCTGCTTCCTCCAGTCAATTCTTGAGGTCTGTGAGTCTGCTACTGGTTTTTGTTATCTCTTCCCTAAGCTCTTGTATTTCCCTTTGGTGTATGGACTTTATCTCCTCTATCATTTCATCCTTTTTCTGCACTATATCCCACATATCCTGTATGACTCCAAGCAGCATTCTGAAAATTTCCTTCTGTAGCAGCTCAATGTCTGCTTTTTCTATGCATGTCGTTATGTTCAGGACATCTTCTACCATTGCCTTTTGATTCCCGTTTTTTCCTTGAGGTCGTTGGGGCTGATGGCTGTTTGTGTTGCATTGTTTTAGAGGAGCCAGGTGCCATTTCCCAGGGATTCGAAGAACACTGGCTCTCCCTGGGAGACTTGTAGGAATGCTTCTTCGAACTGCCTACAGCTAATCTGGCTATGGAATTAGCCTACCACTTTATCCTCTTGTGGCTTCCCTCTCAGGGGAATGCCCCAGAAGGCTGGTGAATTGCCTGCTTTGGTGTAGAACACCACGAATGGCAGGCGGAATTGCCTTGGACAGGTAGATCACTGCAGAGGTTGGGCAGAGGTTCCTGCAGCAGCATGGAACATTGGCGAGTCTTGCCTGAGCTTCCTTAGGCCGTGTGAGGCACTAAGGTAGGCAGGAGGAAGTTCCCTCAGTCAGGTGGGACAACAGAGGAAAAATAGGGGCTCCCCCAGCCACACAGGCAGGAATTCCCCAGTAAGAAGTTGGAGGTCTGCCAGGCTTTCCCCAGACTGCACAGGGTGGAGCTCACTTAACTGGGTGAGGTGCAGGCATAAATGGCCCAGGCTAAAGGGAATGGTCTGGAGCTCGGCAGTGGAGTGTGAGAGAACAGGGAAGAGACAAAGAGTGAAAAAAAAAAACAAAACAAAACAAAAACTAAGCCTGCTGAGACTGTGGCTGGATAGAGAGAAGAGAGGGAAACAAAAGAAAGAATATAGTTGTGCCCAGATCCCTACCCTTGGGGCTGCAAGGGTTTAATCCCTGCTCTGAGGTGGTGGCAAGCCGTGGCTGTGATGAAATAAAGTCCCTGCACTGGCTCCAAATGGTCCCAGCTCTGGCCGACACAGTGGCGGGGCTAAGGTCAAGCCCTAGCCGGCCTCCACTGTGGTAAGCTAAAAGCTCCCAGCACCTCAAAACCTTGTGGATCTGTGCCTACTTATCTTTGTGATGCTCCTCCTGCGATCCAGCAGTGTTGAATTTCCCTCTTAATAACTCTCCTGGGCTGATTTCTGCAGTCCCTCTGGTATGTGTTACTCAGTCACCATCTTGCCGGAAGTCCCCAATATTCCAGTCTTGTCAGTAGTCACACAAACCTTCTCTCAGCTCCTTCCAAATTCTTCAGACTACACGTAGGCCCAAGTTTTTCAACTTCTAGGCTTTGCTCACATGGTACCCTTGACCTAGAATACTCCTTCCACCCTGTCACAAAGTCCCACTCAGACAAAACCAAAGCATACCTCCTCTAAGAAATCTTTTCCATTGCTCTGGTTGACAATGAATTCCCATAGCAGTGGACCCCAGGACCAGGTGAACCTAGACTTAGCTCCCAGCTTTGCCTCTCTTTATGTGTTTGTGGGCAAGTGACTTTAGTTCTCTGAATCCCAGTTTTTACTACCTACATAATGTATGAAAATAATATAAAAATGAACAAACATACATATACACACCCCCCCAAAGGCTAATGCAAAATATACAATAAGTAGCAGCCATGATTATTTTATTCTATTGTTATAAAGGACAGCATTCAAGTCTTGATCTAGAATTGTTCAGTGGTTGTTTTGGTCTCATTTGGAAACTATGTTTGCGTCAATAAAGTGTCATATTCATTTCTTTCTCAAGCAGTCTGATGTCTGGCAACTGGAATGTTCTCAGTAGGTTTTGATAGGTAACTAATAAATTATAATAGTAGCTAATATGTATGAGCGCTTACTATCTATATTATACAGATGAGGAATCTGAGGTTTCAGGTGGCCCAGGGCCCATGAGGCAAAGCTAAACTCTTTGAAATACTCCAGGGATGTCTCAGTGACCCCAGTTCTCCAAATGTAGTCCAGAGCCTTCTGCTACCCCTCTCACTGTATCTTGCCATTGTCTTTCAGAACACCCATCACAGATAGTAATCATTTGTTTCTTCTTCCATAATGCAAACCCCAAGAGGGCAGGGAAAGTGTCTGCTTTACTTGCCATTTTGGCTCAGACCCTGATGGTGCTCCTATGTAAAAGATAAAGGATAAAGCAGGAATCCAATGAAAACTTACTGGATGAACACTGGGTGCCATGCTTACAGAACAGAAGGCTAAGAGAGGGAGTAACTTAACCAACATCACATCATTAGTATGTATTAATGCCACACTCAGTGTCTTCAAGGGACATTGGTAAACTCATGTTCTTCTCTGAGAACACCTGTTTTAAGGAGAGATGCTCTGATCATGATCACCACTGTTCCCTAGACCTAGAGGCTGGTTAGGATTCAGCATTTAGAATAATCATTCACACTCTCCAATTGACATTTTTAAAGAAACATAACTGCCAAGATGTTTTTATTTCCATTGTAGAATCTTTCATTACATAAGAGTCATGGAGAATTTTGCTAAAATAGTAAAGCTATTTAATATTTTTAAAATAATTTGAAGCCATCCTTCTGAGGAAATGCCATTATTAGATACAACTTACTGTAGCTCTGAGCTCAAAAACTTGTTTTCTTTATTAATTAGTCATTTCTAAATAATGCAGGTATTTGTTTCGCAAAGAAATAGTAGCTCATTATACCAAAATGTCAATTATAAAAAACAACAACAAAAAACCACTTAAGATTTTTCTATTTTATGATGTTGGATTAAAAGCAAGTTAAAAATTACTATAAGGTAACACCTAATTTTTTTATTAAGTAATTTCAATGCTAGCTGCTAATAAAGCATCTTAGCTGTAAATGATAATTCAGATGCTTTTAGATAAAGTGGTGCATAAATATGGCTGGAAATTGATTTAGCTTCTTACAGAAGCTACTGAAGAATGACATATTTTGTTTAATACACCAGCTAATGTAGTCCTAAAAGCTCAAACAAGTGCCAGTTTTCACTCCTAAATTTGCTATGGGAGATTAATGAAAACTTTATATTTTGCTGAAATGTTAATAATGGGCAGATGAGATGATAGGATTTTAGTAGAGGTTTTAAAGTGATGGAATAACCAGCAAGGACTTGTCAATTTTCTCATATTAATTTTGTTCCAGACTTATATGGCTGGAGCTAGCTCAACACACTAATGCTTCTTGCATTGACCTTCTACTCTCTGACAGTATAAATTCATATCCCATTTGAGGTGTTAAGTTACCAATGATACTTGGGTGTGTTCTGAGTCTTACCCCAACTGACAAGGGATCACAAGCACCTAGATCAACGGTTCTCAATCTGTGGGTTGCTACCCTTTTGGGGTTGGACGAGCCTTTTCCCGGGGTTCGCTGATTCATAACAGTAACAAAATTACAGTTATGAAATAGCAACGAAAATAACTTTATGGTTGGGGGTCACCACACCTTGAACTGTATTGAAGGGCCGTGGCATTAGGAAGGTTGAGAACCACTGACCTAGGTGAACAGACACGGTATGAACCATCTGGTGCTTGCCTCCAATACATGCCATGTACTTAGCAGGTACCTGTGGAATGGATAAGTGCCTGGTCTCAGAGTTCCAAAACTATTTCTCAAAATCGGCCTAGGAGTGCTTATGTTTGCTGGGGGCATATCTGTGTGCATCGATTAGACACTTAGGCAATCTACACCCACTTTCTCTCCCTGTTAGCACTATGTTAGACCATAGGTTGACATTGGGGAGGCTAAGGCAGGGTTCTTGAGTTTTAGGAACATACAAACCAGCTAGAGAAAACAAGGGGGGGGGGGAGAAGAGAGGGAAAACAGTACAAGGTAGAGATGCAATAGACACTTTTTCTAAAGATAAACATCTGAAGCAAAGCCTTATACTACAAGCATGACTCTGAATCAGAAAAGTTCTGTATGGATTTGCTTGTATACATTTACTGTTTGTAGCCTTCAGGAAAGCGCTGAGCCCATGCCGCATGAAAGCTGCTTGGCATTGCACAATCTGCATATTAAAATTATTAGTACTCCCAACTTCACATGAAAAACCCACCTCTGCTCATGAGATTTTCTTCACTTACTCAAAATGGAAAAGAATGTCTTAAAAATAAAGGTACAAAAACAACAACAAAACCCCTCCCCTGACGGTTCATTTAATTAAAATGTAACCTGTTGGTATTTTGTTAAATTAGCAATTAAAAAGGTCACACACAATTAAATGAAACAAAAGCCACACTGTGTTCATCTACCTGAATGCTGAACCTAGTCCTCCCAAGAATGACAAGATAAATTGTAATGGTACCTTCAAAGACTTCACAATGTATTTTGTCAAAGTCAGGAGTGTTAATGTCTCTATGTGCCACGGATTACCATAATGTATTGTGTCAAACCACTTGAGCTGCAATAATTCAAAGGTGTATTGTGATAGAACAAACTTTGAGGTGGGGCTTAACAGTGACTTGAGCCCCACAGCTCAAGTGGACTGACAACAAGGCTCTGGAAGAATAACAGTGAGCACATGCACAAAGTGGGAAGGTTGGAGGGACCAAGAAAATATCCAAGAGAGGAGCCCCTGAACTGTCTGCAGTACGAAGTCAGGCAGAAATCACCTGTTTTAGGTGAAGGACAATAAAATGAGGTAAGGGTAGGAGGGGGCAAAGGGAAAGAGAATGGAAATGAGGAAAGAGGCAAATAATGCCCAAGGCTTGCATTTGGAAGTGGACATTAGAAAGGACATGGGATACAGAGCCCTGAGATGTGGATTAAAATCAACTCTGAAAAAAAATAAAGCAGAAAGCAAACAACAAAGAATCAACTCTGACACGGATCAAATCTTTGCCCCAGATTCTACTGTTTAGACTACATTTATTGGACTTAAGAGTCCAAGTTCTTTCTACTGCCTATTTTCCTCAAATGATACTTGAAGGTCGACACTTATCTACCTCTCCATATTTTTACATATAAGGGTAGGGTAAACAGGTTTTCAAAGAATGCTCCAGAATGCCCCGAGAGCATCTCTGAAACCCTTTGAGGATGACCATAACATCACTACTATATTTCCATAACAATAACAGTAGGACATTATGTGCTCTTTTCACACTCATTGTCTTTCAAGTGCACAGAGTACGCTATTGCTCAGATTTCACAATGGACCTGACCTTTCAGAAATGAGTATGTGAGTTTTGGTATAGTAATGAAGATGAATAATCACAAATATCTGAAAAGGCTACTACAATAGCCCTCCCTTCAACAACAACATATCTGTGTAAGACTAAATTTTCTTCACATACCTCAACCAAAACAACATATTGCAACAGACTGAATGCAGAAGCAGATAACAGAATCCATGTATTGTCTATAAAGCCAGATATTCCAAAGATCTGCAAAAAATATAAAATAGTGCCACTCTTCTAATTTTTAAATAAAGACAGTTTTTTAAAAAAATAAAAATGTTTATGTTAATATGGAATACATTATTTTTCCAATAAATTAATACATATGTTTAAGCTTTCCATTTTTATTTCTAAAACAATAGATTAAACCCATACAAATAAAAGTTCTTTGGGGCCCCCAAAATCTTTGAGAGTATAAAAAGTTTCTAAGAGTAAAAAGTTTAAGAATCACTGCCTTTATTGGTTATTATGCTATATTTTCACTGTCCCTGGATGTCTACTGGACAATCACGAAGGGACACAAAAGAATAGTTGCTTATATACAACACCACAAAGGTAAGGTGACCAGATTTTAACATTGGTAAAGCGGGACAATGGCGGGACACCATTGATAAAACTCATATCCTGGCGAAATAGCTACATGGCAGCCAAAAACCGTATACCCTAGCTTGTCGTGCATTCTTTCCAAAAATTGGGACTTTTTAAAAATGCCGCGGGATGTGGGGGAAATTGTTAAAAATTGGGACTATCCCGCCAAAAGCAGGACGTCTAGTCACCTTACACAAAGGTGAGTTCTGGACATAACCAACTACACACAGACACACATTAGAAAAGATGACCGGAAGTACTGTATTACAGTTTACAAAGTGTTCATGTATGTGTTTTCACTGGAACTGAGGGAGACACTTAAGAGGTACATAGGTTTTCTTTCAGGGAAATGGGCACTAATCATTTTATGGTCTAATGAATCAGAAATGATAGTTGAAAGACTGTAATTTAGTCATATAAGTTAATTACATAATTTAGTTTTATAAGTTAAAGCAACTTCAGTCTCATCATCTCCAAAAAAATGTTATGCCAACTCTAGAATTCACCCAGCAGGCTTTTGTTTCAGCTTCACCTGTAAACTTTCTGTAGCATGCCTCTGATAACCATTTCTTCTAAGTCAGCCAACAATCACCAAGCACCAACTATAGGCCAGGTGATGTGCTAGTGCATTAGGAACAGAGGAGGATGGTAGAATTCCCAGATGATGGGAAAACAGACAGGCAGTCCACAGAAGGAATAATACATGGGGGGGCAGGGGGATGGAGACTCTCACAAGATGCGAGCTCATCAATGGGGAACAGCAACTGTTTTCACTTGGCTGGAGCAAAGGGTATGTGAAGGATCGTAGAAGAAAACCAAAATGGTAAGGGGTCGAGAGAAGTTTTTCAAAGGTAGGAGTTGCACTCAGTTCAGGGCTTCGGACACAGTAAACTGGACATACCTGGCTGCATGGAGAGTAAATTAATCATCTTCTGCCCCACTCTAGCTCGAAGCTTTAATGCTCCTCGCTACAAAGACAAGCTAGTTCAGTCAAACTAGTCTGGGTTCAGGTTATACTTTCTGGCCATAAAGTTCTTTCCAGCTTTAAAATGGATACATTCAGCTTCTCTACCCTTCTTCATCGCCCTGGAGCCCTTTGTTGAAGGAGTTCATGTTAAGTATGTCACATGACAAACACCTGCACTTCCCTTCTGGAAAATGAATTCCTTGAGGACAGACACTGTCCGCCTTACAGAATACACCGTCTCTCCCACAGTAGGGAGCCCTGGTGGTGTAGGAATTACACGTTGAGTTGCCAACCTCATGGTCCATAGTTCAAAACCACCAGCCGCTCCCTGGGAGAAAGATGAGACTTTCTACTCCTGTAAAGAATTAGTTTCGGAAACCCACAGAAGAAGTTCTACTCTGTCCTATAGGGTCACTATGAGTTGGTATCGACTCGATAGCAGTGAGTTTGGTTTCGGTTTATAACATAGTAGGTGTTCAATAAATGCTGTTGATGGAATGAATGGCATTGGTTCAAAACAGGCTAATCCCAGCAGTAACTGAGATCTGTACACATTCCATGTATTTAACTTGGTGAACAGAACTTAATACATCAGTCTTAGTTTTCCCTTCAGACTCCCCACACCAAACTGAGGACAGGCACAATGCCTTAATAATCACAATAACCGTTAATATTTACTAAATGATTAAAATATGCCAAATGCTATGTAAAACATGTTAAACTTCTCTCATGTAATACTCCCAGTGCCCTTTTAAGATGGAGTTTATCCACTTTGTACAGGTAAGAAAAACAAGGTGCAGAATGTCACCTTAGGAGTTCAGTCATGAAACTAGTACACTGGAGCTAGGAATTGAACCCAAGCTCAAGTTTTCCAAGCTCACGGCTTTTGAAAGGATTCTCACTCAGTGACCCTTAGATAAAGTAGAACTGCCCCAGGGGTTTCCTAGACTGTGAATCTTTATGAGAATGGAAAGCCTCATCTTTCTCCCATGAAGGGACTGTTGGTTTTAAACTGCTGACCTTGTGGTTAGCAGCCCAACTTGTAACCCACTGTGCCACCTTAGAAATTGAACACAGGTTTGTATAATTCCCAAATTATACCTTTAACCACCATGTAATCTCTGGGTTCAAAATATTCCTTGGATGAGCTGGAAGCATTCAAATCCACGGGAAACAATAGCATCAATACAGAATGCCAGGCCTTGCCTAAACAAAGAGATCAGGGGTAAAACCCAGCTCTGTGCACTTCAGAAGGATTCAGAGGTAGATGCATAAGTGAATCATGGAGGGAAGCGCACCACTCTTTCTGCGTTAGCTTTCTGCATTGATCATCACCCTCAGGCCCTCTCGAAGGCTTTTTAAGTTCTCAAAGCCTCATAAGCTCCAAAGCTTCTCTTCTATTAAACACTTTCCCTCAGCTATTAGTCATTTTTTCAAGTCTCTTAACAATCAATAGGTGAAACACCCCCCACCCCCACCCCCACCCCCACCCGCAGTAATCTTTTCATAGTCACCAGGATCACACAGTCGGATAGACCCTTTGCTAGAATCTGCTACGAAATTACGAAATGGCCAGGGAAAGAATCTTTGCTGTCAGGGTCGAATTGATTAAACTCTTAGAGCAAGAGCCAGCCAGACTGTAGGACTTTCCATGGGGAGATTTCAGATCCTCAATAAATAAGGGTAATTTTGTTTTATGAGGTGATCGGAAAGAAATTGTTTCAGGTACATAAAATTTCTGAGAGGAACAGATTATGGAAGATGGTGCTTCCAAGCTCTACAGTCTAAACCCTGGCTCATCCCTTAGGCTTGTCTCTCACCCCTTCTCCTTTGTTCATTTAATTCTACTCCACACATTCAATTCATTCCCAAATATGGAAGGAATGCTTTGTTTCAAAATTTTCAGATGAGCCGTTTACCTGGTCCAGAGCAGAATTCTCTCTTTACCCAACTCCTTTTTTATAATTTATAATTCTAAGAAAGCAGGTTTGCATCAGCTCTAGACCCTTGGTGGTAGTGGTGGTGGTGGTGTGTGTCTGTGTTTTAAACAGTCTGCAGCACTCATCAAACTGTGGGGTCCATGATGTAAGCCTGTGTACCTTCACCATCAGTCTAACACTGACCCAGAAGGGAGGTGGCTGGCCCAGAAGAGGCCTGGATCGGTGAGTGTTTGAAGGATGAATAAACATACAGGTGTCGAAATTGAAGCCAACCACCCTAAGAGCAGGGGTCCTCAAACTACGGCCCGCGGGCCACATAAGGCCCACCGAGGACAATTATCCGGCCTGCCGGGTGTGTTTGCCCCGTTTGCTTTTTTTACTTCAAAATAAGTTATGTGCAGGGAGCATAGGAATTTGTTAATAGTTTTTTTTTTTTAAACTATAGTCTGGCCCTCCAGTGGGTCTGAAGGACAGTGAACTGGCCCCCTGTTTAAAAAGTTTGAGGACCCCTGCTTTAGAGGATGGGGCACAGCCATTCAAGGGTTGGACCATGAGTTCATTACAGGTTTGTTCGGAAGTTAGCTTGATGACAGAATTCTGTTAATTGCTACTTCCTCCGATGTATCTTTGTTCATGTTTAAAGTGCAAGAAGTGTAATAGAATCCTCTAAGTTCTCTGGTATTTTTGACAATTTACATGGCAAAATATCTAAGTAGCATAACATTGGATCGACACCGAGATAGGCCTCATTCTGAGTCTGGAGGCAGAGAAATGAGAGCATGTATGATGGGAGGACCATACCTCCTGTTTCAAGTCACCACAGAAATGTCACCTGATGCATTATCCATCCATTAGTCAGGAGCTGCAGGGCAGATTCTGGGGCCAAGGGCTTACCAGAGGGATACAACTCCCTGTGCCCTCACTTAGAGACCAGACAGGGTTTGTCGCTCATCAAACATGTTTCCTTACTGCTCTAATGTACCAGTGCATCACTTAATGAAAGTTCTTAATTGTAATTCAATTAATTACATACACAGAGTCCCCAATTACATTTTCCAATAAGACATTGGCTGTGGTACAGGTCTAAATGCACTTAAACAATTTTAATATATTAAGACCAATTTTCCTGGAATACTAATTACTACCTAATGATAAAATGAAAAGGGGGAGCTGACTATTGAGAAAGGAGAGTGAAAAATGCAAATCATGTGGAATTTCTCAGCCCACGTACTATAATTCAGGCACTCATTACTGAAGATGTAGGTGTGGACAGGGCACAAATTTGTCTCTGTAACAACAAAGGGGCTTCGGCTTTTGTCCCAAGTCTCATCTACCCTGGGTGATGGCCGTGACCCAAAGGAACCTGTGGGAAGTCATAAGAAGAGAGAAACCAAGAGTAATAGAGAGAGGACACACACACACACACACCTGTCCCCCCATAGGCTCAGACTTGCTTTCTCTATCAAACACTTGGAAATGGCCAATATTTGTCTGGTTTGGTCACAATGTGTTTCTATTATACATAGTCTTGTATACTTGTTTCAATAATTTAATCCTCACAACAGCTCTATAGGGTAGGGATGACCATCTCTATATTTTACAGATGAGGAAATAAGGCTAACAGATGTGAAGGGCTTAATCCCAAACTTCTGACTCCAAATAGCTTGCTCTCCCTCCTCCAAACCACTGCTAACCAGCCCATGCTAGTCAGATATAAGCAAACCTACATGTGGCCATGTATATTCATGCTTACACTGGGGACAATGCTTCCCTTTTCTTTAAACTCAGTTATGATGCAGTATTAGAGAACTATTAATTGTTAATATTTGGAAAAAGCCCTTACTCATGTTGAAGAGTTCGTATAGTTAATATTTTCCCCTCAAAACAACAAAAACAATTGACTCTCACCAGTTAATCAATCTAAAATATGGACAATGAATACCAAAGGTCATTTCTAGTTAAAACAGATCTTATTTACATGATCAGATTTTGTTTTTTCATTTTAAACAGCTGCAATATATAAGAAAACAGGTTGTCCCTCCCCCCAGAAGAATTTACTTCAGAGGACAACACTGAAGCTACAGCTCAGGGAGAGGGACATATTTGACCGAAACACAAGGGAGCAAATAAAAGGGGAGGAAGAGAGAGTGGAGCACATCCTGGCCCACCAAGCCTTGAGGAGAT
>NW_022103919.1:187688-194647 GCF_000313985.2 Echinops telfairi
AAAAGATATAGCATCTGGGGTCTTAAAGGCTTGAAGGTAAACAAGCGGCCATCTAGCTCAGAAGCAACAAAGCCCACATGGACGAAGTACACCAGCCTGTGTGATCGCAAGGTGTCGATAGGATCAGGTATCAGGCATCAAAGGACAAAAAATCATATGATTGAAAATGAGGGGCAGTGCGGAGTGGGGACCGAAAACCCATCTGTAGGCAACTGGACATCCCCATACAGAAGGGTCATGGAGAGGAGACGAGCCAGTCAGGGTGCAGTATAGCAACGATGAAACGTACAACTTTCCTCTAGTTCTTAAATGCTTCTTCCCCCCACTATCATAATCCCAATTCTACCTTACAAATCTAGCTAGACCAGAGGATGTACACTGGGACAGATAGGAACTGGAAACACAGGGAATCCAGGACAGATGAATCCTTCAGGTCCAGTGGTGAGAGTGGTAATACTGGGAGGGTAGAGAGAGGGTGGGGTAGAAAGGGTGAACCAATTACAAGGATATACATATAACCCCCTCCCTGGGGGACACACAACAGAAAAGTGGGTGAAAGGAGACGTCAGACAATGTAAGATATGACAAAATAATAATAATTTATAAATTATCAAGGGTTCATGACTGGGGGCGCACAGGGAGGGAAGGGAAAAAATGAGCTGATACCAAGGACTCAAGTAGAAAGCAAATGTTTTGAGTATGATGATGGTAACAATTGTACAAATGTGCTTGACTCAATGGATGTATGTATGGATTATTGTAAGAGTTGTATGAGCCCCCAATAAAATGATTAAAAAAGAAAGAAAACAGGTTGAAAATCCTGGAATTGAAGTCACATGATGGAAACTGGTGAGAACAGTAGTTTGTAACTAATCCTCTACAAGCACAGTACAATCACTAGGATGTTTCCAAGGCTGGCCCTGGGAGGAGGTAGTGCCCATTACAAATATGGACCACAAAGTACTGGAAACACGCTCGGAGAAAGTAACCACTCACTACCTGACAGATGTGCTCACCTTCTCTCTTTTTTAAAGTGATGTTGTTAGCAGAAGCTCACATACTCTCTCTCTCTCTCTCTCTCTCTTTCTCTCTCTCTCTCTCCAGAGAGACGTTTACAGAGCCTAAATTTTTAAAAAGTTATCACACAGTTGCCCCTGGAAATGGAGGCACACTCTATTGGGGGAATGAGCCAGGCCCTACCATGGGCACTGAGGTGCAGAGGGAACTCCCCAATCTAATCACTGCTCTCCGGCAGGAGGGTAGACAAAGACATTCTGGGGAATCAGTGATCCAAGAAGGGTAAGAAGTGTCAAGAAGCGCTGAACACAATGACGCTCAGGGGGTGACAGTAAGGTAATCTGGTGAGCCTTCTAGGCGAGCCGTTTCCTCCTCTGGGTCTTCAAGAGGAACTGAGGCAGTGAATGAGAACCCAGAGATTCTCACTCTTGCCATAGTCCACCTGTCTGGGTGACTGCTCACCTGGTGAGAATTGGGGTCCTTTGTCAGTAAAACCTTCAAATAAGGATTTCAATAAGCTTCTGAAATACTGGAAGGTCTTAAGCACTCCGTGAGTTTTCTTGAAAGTGAAAGGAGATCAAAGGAGGTTGAGCTAAGGTTTAAAGAACAACTTAAGTAATTCACTACTGTAACTTCTTTTTAGGAAATATAATAATTATGTTTTGCTATTACTAAGCTCACCAGACAGAAGACACATAGTTTAAGGTCCCCTATATCTTACTGATGTAAGTAAAGTCATGAACAAACGACTTTACTTCTGAGTTTCAGTGTCTCCTACTATGAAACAGGGATGATGACCCACTGGTTTATAAGAATAGCACTCACATCTCATTTAATTCTCACAGAACCACGTGAAATGGATATTTGTACAGGAAACTGAGGCTCAGAGAGTTTCTATGATATGTCCAACATCTGAGGCTGCACAGTCTGCCTGAGTCTAAAATCTGTGCTTTTAAGCACCACAGAGTGGATCAATCTGGAAAGATGCAGTGCCCTGATGGTGCAGGCTTTGTTGGTGCTCCATGATGAGCATATACTAGTCCCGATGAGGGAATGTCCCAGGGTTTCTCACTCTGAAAGCTGTGGAAAGAACAAGTTGGCCCATGCTACATGATTAGTGGGTGAGAGAAGAGGTCACTGGCAACATATCATAGAAAAGGGAAGTGTGAGGCTCAGAATGGTACCAGGATTTAGAAGCTTGGACAAAAATGTTACATCCTCTCCATAATGTACTTATGCTTCCTTCTGGTCTGATTCCAACTTCTGACAGACAGTTGACTGAAGCAGATTATCAGACAAGAATCCAAACTAGAGAACTCAAGGATGTTGGCTTGTCTTTTTCTTCTTTAGAAATATCCAAGCACAAGTGTTAGTTCTCAGTCCCTAGGCAGAAATTCTTGTCCTATCAGCTTCCTTTGCAAGCTTCTCACATAGAACATAAAGAGAATTGTTATCATCAGCCTTTGCATTGAAAATTCAGGATATCTTATCAATAATCTCAGAGTGTGTTTTGCAATCAGGTCTCAGGATTCTGACTAATTTGCGAAACTTGTAACTTCTCTGAAATAAATGATAGCTATCTCGTTGGGTGGTTAGGTGGTTATGCAGACTTTTTTTTTTAACACTGAGGTGTGATTTTCATCACACATACTTCAAGTCTTCCTCACTTTCAGCAAGCAAGGTAGGGTCTTCTGCTAAAGAGTCTTCCTCTAATCTTAATTCTATGTATTCATAAAACATAGCTTCTTGGATTGTTTGCTCAAAGAGATTGAATAAGTATGGTGAAAGGAAGCAACCAAATTAACAAGCAATATTATGATAAATGTTGAAAATATTGAAGTTGTCAAGGATTTTTTTTAACTTGGAGATATTATCAATACCTATGGAAAAAAAAACGCCAAGAGGCTTAAAAGGCCATGTATTGCAATGGGCAAATCTGCTGCGAAGTATCTCTATAAATGTTAACAAGCAAGATGACATCTTGCTGTGCTTAACCCTAATGATGGTATTTTCAATTGCCTCATAGGCACATGAGAGCCAGACAATGAATAAGAAAACCAATGAAGAATTGAGGTCCTTGAGTATGGTTGTTTGCAAAGAATATTGGTTATCTGTCAGAAGAATGAATACATGTCTTGAAAGAAGTACAGCCAGAATGCTCCTTAGAAGCAAGTACAGCGAGATTTCACTGCACATATTTTTGGCATGTTATCATCAGGGGCCAGTCCCTGGAGAAGAATATCATGCTTGCTAAGGTAGAAGGTTAGGGAAAAAGAGGAAAACCTTCAACGAGATGGATTGACACAGTGGCGGTAACAATGGGTTTGGACAATTGTGAGGCTGTTGTAGGACCCACCTCTACGTCCTTCTGCTGGACAAAGGCTCACTATGAGTTGAAAGTGCTTGATATGTCAAAAAACTCAAAAGACAATGTATGACGTTGGGCAAATCTGATGCAAAAGGGCCTCTTATCAAGTGTTAAAAAGCAAAGACGTCATCTTGGTGGCCCTGACCCAAACAATGCTGTTTTCAACCTAACAATAACTGGGTGGTTGTAAAAATGATCAGAAAAAGTATTTGCAAATTATCTCGCCCAATGTTTTATAATAGAAGGGCCTGAACAAAGAGATTAAGGAAAAAGTTAACAAAACAAAACCAGATAACCCCCATGTAGGGGGAAGTCAGATGCGCAGGTATTCCCTCCCCTGAAGGCAATCAGTTGCCAGACTGCTGTCTCATCCCACCACCGGTGGGCCTGCTCCCTGCCTCTGGGGACAATGGACAGGCTCCTGTAGGAGGGGTTTGCACCCTACTGATAATGGTTCCTATGGAGACCCAGAGACCACCCCCTAGACCACCCTCTCATTACTGTGTAACTATAGTGCAGCCCCTTCCTGTGACGTATGTCTCTACCTGTAATTAGTGGGCTGGCTTGACCCCAAAAGGTATATAGGCGGGAGTCAGCAATATAGATCTCTCAGGCTCGGACTCTGACCTCCTTGTGGCTTACTCCCCTCTCCTCTCTCCCTTGTTCCCTTGCCCTCCTTCCCTTCCCCCTCTCTCCACGTGGACCACTAGGCTGGGCTGAGGTGAGCAATGCTGCCATGTAACGTGTCTGACTATATTATTGTAATATCTCTCATGCTCTCGATGACTCTAATATAATACTTATATATCTCAACCGTACAATTGTGCATTACTGAACCCAGAAGTAGTATTACTGAACCAGTGAGTTCTAGTAGCGGGTGGGGCTGGCACCCCACTCCCCAACGCCACTTTTAATTTAATACTACACCCCCATAATAATAAAAAGCTCAAACAACTCACAAAAGATCCTTTGATGTGATTGACAGAAAAAATTACGCTTCTCATACTGATATAAACAAGTCGGGTCGAAGTGGAGACGCAAAGCCCATCTGTAGACAATTGGACATCCCCTCACAGAAGGTTCACAAAGAAGGACGAGCCAGTTATAGCACTGACAAAATACACAACATTTCATCTAGCTCTTTAATGCTTCCTTCCCCTGACCCCAAGTCTACCTTATAAACTCGGGTAGACCGGAGTATGTACACTGGTACAGATAAGAGCTCTTGACACACGGAATCCAGGACAGATAACCTCCCATGAACAATAATAGGAATAGCAATACCATGAGAGTAAGGGGATAGTTGGGGTAGAAGGGGGAGAAAGGGGGAACCAATGGCAAGGATCAATGCATAACCACCTTCCGCACTCCCCAGGGGCATGAACAGCAGAAACGTGGGTGAAGAGAGACAGCAGAGGTATAAGATATGAAAACAATAATTTCTATTTTATCAAGGGTTCATTGGGTGGGGGGTGGGGTGTGGGAAGAGGAACTAAACCAAGGGCTCAAATAGAAAGAAAATGCTTTGAAAATGATGATGACAACATATAAATATGCTTGATACAACTGATAGTATGTATTGCTATAAGAGCTGTAGGAGCCCCCCAATAAAACAATTTATTAAAAATATATATGCTTCATGCCCACTTGGAAGAAAAAGTTAAAGGATTATATTCCCTCTTAGGGTAAATTGTCTTCTTACTCAAATGGTTTTACTTACAAGGTACACAATCCTGGGATGCCAAAGCACACCACATATTCGCTGTAAAGTACCCCGCTTCTAAATTCTCTGGTTCCATTACAGGCTCACAAAGACTTACTCCCTACCACCCCAACACACACCTCATTCCTAATCCCAGACTGCCATATCTTGCTTGTTCAGCCATAGGATTTGACATCACTTTTTGTTAATTAACAGTTTTTGAGTGTTTATTAAGTGATACTGTTCTAATAATTTTTTGTTCTGACAATTTTATAAATATTAATTCACTAAATTCTCCTATCAACCACCCAAAAGAAGTAAAGCAAGGTGTCCAAAGTCATGTGGCCAGTAAGTGTTGCGGTTGGCTTATGAGCCTTGGTAGTTCAGTTGTACAGCACTTTCTCCTACACATTGCATACTACACTCTCAAAATTAAATTCACCTCTAAGGTGGCTTTTAGAACATGTCAATCAAACATACCAGTACAATTAGTAGACGATTTGAAATATTTTTCTGTGCCTTAATCTTATTCCTTAATAGGTAGGCAGGTAGCAGACAATAATTTAGTTCCTGGCTAAAATGTCCACTTCATAGCAAATAAACAAACCGAAAAGCTCCAAATCACTTTTCTATTTTTCTTCCTTTTTATAGAACCTAATTGTAGTCTTCAGACTCCACTAATGCCATACCAATGAATGCCTTCGATCCTTTGCAAATGCAGATACGGGATTTATTTGGTCACATAGTGGCTATGAGTTAGAGTGCAGGAACTAGAAATAACGTAAAGATCTTCTCACCCTTTCAAGATTGAATTGTCTTCGCTTTGAATCTCCTGTTGAACCATGTTTTCAGTAATGGGAGGTATTTTCAATGAAATGGGAAACATTTTTGGGGGGTAATATGAATTTTGATACAATTAATGGGACACATGTGTCCCAAGGAGACATGCTGGGACGTGGGGATGCGGCATGTTTCTTCAGATTAATGCAGTTAAAGCATGAAAAGTAGGATATCACCTTCTCAGTAAAACCAAGAAGGGGAAAACATAGGTGGACATTATGTATCCCACAGGTTATAAAAGGGTTAAGATAGGAATGTTAAGATCGACGCACAGAGGTAATCTAATTTAATACCATACTCATAACTTGAAATGGAGTAAGAACTATTAATAGAGTTTGGATTTCAGAGCTTATTTAATCCACCAACCTTCACAGGTTCTTTTCCCTATTATAAGAAAGGGCAGTCTCTTGGTAGGGATTGATCAAGGGCAATGTACCTGAGAGGAATTACTGAAACACAGATGAAGGCTGAGCATGATAGTGGGACAAGAGGTAAGTAATAGGAAATAGAGGAAAGAAATGGGAGACAAAGGGCATTTATAGAGGTCTAAATACAGACATGTACACATGTAAACATATTTTTATATGACAATGGGGAAATATATCTATGTGCATATATTTAAAGGTTTAGTATTAAGGAAGCAGATGGACATTGGGACTCCACTCAAGTACTCCTTCAATGCAAGAATACTGTGTTCTATTAAATTGGCATTCCTTAATGCTCACCTTCCTGACAGGATCACTGAAGACAAAAGCAGGTATTTAACCAAATGTGGTGAAGAAAGCTGATGGTGCCAGGCTATCAAAAGATATAGTGTCTAGGGTCTTAAAGGCTTGAAGATAAACAAGTGGCCATCTAGTTGAGAAGCACACCAGCCTGTGTGAGCACGAGGTGTCGATAGAATCAGGTATCAGGCATCAAAGAAAAATGTTATCATTGTGAATGAGGGAGGACCCAAAGCCCATGTGTAGGCCATCTGGGCATCGCCTTACAGAAGGGTCACAGGGTGGAGACGAGCCAGTCAGGGTGGAG
>NW_022103919.1:195184-199545 GCF_000313985.2 Echinops telfairi
AAAATGAGGGCCTCATAGTTAAAAACAAAATAAACAAAGCAAAACCCCCAAATAATGTAAAGCACAGTATATCCAAACAAGAGTACTGTGAAACAGTTAAAATGAGTGAATCTCAAGAAAAAAGAAAATGTAGATTAATGTGAAACAATCTCCTAAGATATGTTGTGAAGGTGATTTAAAATAGTTTGCAAATCATTTGTGTTTCTGAAAAGGGGGGAAATACAAACTGTGCATAAGCACACATACACACATATATACACAATACATACACATACGTACCCACACAAATAGATAATATGCTTCTATATGAACAGATGTCTATTTGTGGGTCACTGTGATTTGGAATCAACTAAATGGTAGTAGAGTGAGACACACAGATCTCTGGAATGATACAGAACCATTGTCTCTGGGCGGGGATCTAGGGGCAGAGGAGATGAGGCTTTGTTTTCACTATGGACACATTTTGTTATCTGGAATATATATGATATGTTTAAGTGATTTGAGGTCTTCTAGGAGGTGCAAACAGTTGTTACTCAAATGTACTCAACTGATAAGCATAGGATTAGCAATTTGAGTGCCTTAAAAGAAAGGTCTGATAATCTACTTCACAAAAATCAGCCATTAAAAATCCTATCTTGGTGAGGAGGGGATATCAAAACCCTATGGAGCACAGTTGTACGACTCTGACACACAAGGTACAATGAGTCAACATATGAGTCAAAACTGACTTGATGACATAGTGATGTGCTGTGCAAATGTTCCCCAATTCAATCAAACCTGCTGCTGTATAATTTTCTTTTTCTTTTTGCTGTATAATTTTCGAGATCCTTCTGCCCAAAATGTTTTAGAAATTCCACTATTCATTAAATCAAATTCTCAATTTCCAAGCATATGGGATTTTCAGTCTTTTTCTTGATTTCTAGTGTTGTTTTATTGTGATTGTAGAATATATACTATGCAATTTCAATCCTACGCTATTTAAGGCTTATTTTTTTTGCCTAATATATGGCCAATGTTGGTAAATGTTCACATGTGACTTATGTATTGTGCGGTGGAAGGTGTATTCTGCAGTGGAAGAGTGAACTATTCTCTGTATATATCCATTACAACTACATGGGCATCAACTTTCTAACTTTGAGAGTTTGCTGCTAAATGCCAACAGTACACTTTACTTTCCTGGTGGAGTCTAAGGAAGCTGCCAGGGGCCCTGGCCTGAAAAGATTTATCATTTATTCACATTCAAACTCTGTTTCTGAGCTTCTGTAACACCTAGTCTGTAGTAGATGGTCTGTTCAGAATATGTGCTAAACTACTGAATAGCACCTTACAAGGCCCAGCAATGTTATGCAGAATTCTGCCTTCACAGATCTGGCAAAGCTAGTGGGGAGACCAGACACCAAACAACTATTGAGAAAAAATATATAATCTTCCATGCAATTAAAAATATTAGTATACTAAAAGTAAACACAATGGGTGAAGAGAGAGAAATGGCTTGGTTTGGGTGCTGGGTGCAAAGAGTCATAGGTGGTCTCTCTGGAAATGTGACACTAACACTCAGACCAGGGACAAGGAATTCACCAGTGGGCTGGGGAAGAAGGTTTCACACAGAAGAAGCAAACTGAGTAAAAGCCTGGAAGCAGAAACAACTTTGTGTGTCCTTTGGCAGTTTCTATGCAGATGGCAAGATTCACAATTTGTAATCTCTGAAAACAGAATACCTGAAATTTTACTGAAGTTGTCAACATTGCACTAGGAACAACTTTGTCTACTGATAAAATTACATAAATAGAATTTTCTATAACTTTAAGGTTTCTTAATGTCTAAACGGTGATATTGAGAAGCAAGATATTTTCTGTTGTCTCAGAAAAGGCCTCCTATTCCCTAACGGTTTCCGGAGCCACTCCTAGCTTAGGAAGGTAGAATTTAACAGAAAAATATTCATTACTTAGTACAAAACAGGATGTACACTCTTTATCAGGAAGCATGAAATTAATCATTTCACTTTGGCATATACTTTGTCTGCCCAGGCAAACAAAATCCCTTCATATCTTCCTAGGCCAGCCAGACCAGTGCGCATTCCCAAACACAAAACTTGTAAGCACATTTGCAACAGAGCAAGTAGGCATGGAGCGAGGAGGCCAACGTACTGTTCTCGCGGACCAGGCAGAACTCCCAGGCGCTCTGGCTTTCCAAGGTACTGTCCAGGTCCACAGCGATGTTGGGCTCACTCTGCTTCTCCAGGCGGTATTGAGGCCCTAGAAGATCAAAGGGGCAGGAGGAGGGGAGGAAATCTGAAACAGCAAATTTAACATTAAAAAATCAAAACAAACCACTACCACATACTGGAGAAAAGTGGATACTGAATCAGGAAAATGCTGATGAATATATGCCTTGAAGCTTTCCAAAGTTGGCCCAGCTCTTTGAAATGGAAGAGTGGATTTTTTCTGAAGGTTTCCCATATCAAGTCTCCTCTCCTAAAGGTCGGAGCCAAGTGGTTGTTACGCCAAACTGACCTTAAGTCACACTGCTTGTCAGGTGCGAGCTGGTCACGTACCTGCTCTAACTGCTGTTTCCTAATGTGTAATGTGGAAATAGGCCTCGATTGAAGGATTGTTGTGAAAATAAGATGTGATAGAGGAAAATTTGCTTACTTAGTAAAGTATGTGCCTCGGAGGAGGCATTCTTAAAAGTCTATTTATTATTAAAAGTACTATATAATAATGAATAGATCATTTATTATCAGGAATGAGGCACGTTCAGAACTCTAATAGCCAACCCCCAAATCTTAAAAGGAAACAGTGGTTAAAACGGTAACTCTCGTATTTCTGGGTTATGGTGACAGACGACAACGGTTGCTGATTTCTTTATTTTTGTGGGGGAACACAGGTTCAATCACTATCATGGGAAACAAGGACTACTAGCTACCTTGCATCTGCTCTGACAGAGCTTAATAAAAACACTGGGCATTTTATACATTTATTCATGTATTTCTTTGTAAACCTAAATGACAATCTTGCTCTTCTTTGAAAACACCTAGCTGGTCCAACGATCAGATTCAAAAGGCTGCTCCTGCGGTTTGTTAATGGTTACTGAAAAGAGCACAAGTATAAGAAACGCTCTTATTATTTTGACTCTGAGTGGGGTGTCTGGCCAGAGAGTGAGCGGAGTAAGGGATCTGAGAGAGCGCTGCAGGCTTTGCACAACTCCCAGGTGTAACGTGTAGTTTTAGACATCTTCTTCAGCTGTTGTCAACTTGATTGTTCAACTCTAAGTACTTCTTTTATGTCAGTTGAGGCACTTCAACTCATTTCCAGGCCTCTTCCCCCTCAGGTTCTATGTTCATCTCTATGCAGCATGGTAGTTTCATTTCAGCTTTATGGTATACTTGATCTTTTCTCTAACTAGTCAGTAATTCTTCCCATTTCTCTTTCCAAGGCGTGGAGTTCTTACATACACTCTGTCCTTTTTATATTTTATACCTCTGAAAGCGTTGGCCAAGAAAATACATGCCCAAAATACACACAACTATGCAAAAGGTGCTCAACAACCTATACACTCCTCACAAGCACTAATGCACTGCGTTCATGTCAAGAAGGTAATATGTTTTAACATCGTACATACTAAGATTCTAAGCTTACATGTATCAAGTAAGTCAAACTATGGAAATGCAGATAATTCTTATAAAAAGCTTCCATGTTTTACCTGTCATTGACAACATGTGTTGATTAACAGGCATGGTGCTGGTCGAGCATGAATGCTTGTACATTCATTGGCAGAATAATCACAGAAGCATCATGCCGAGCAAACTTAGCTTGGAAGACATTTCTATCCTCCTTGTCCTCTCACAGAGCACTTGTCCCTCCTTGTCCCTCTCACCTGAGCCTAGAGAAGTGATTCCTTTTCTAAGACAATGACGTATTACAGTATGTCCCGGCAATACCATATGTTAAAAGCACAAACATCCACATCTATGAATTTACAGTGGAACCAAGTTTAGCTACAATAATTAAATTTCTATGATAGCCCAAAGGCAGGTGTAGTGTGGGTTTGACAACAAGGGACTAGGCAATAATAATAGTATATCCACGTAGTGAAATATCATAAAGATATTAAAAGTGATATTGAAAAAGTATTTAATTTTATAAAAATTGTTTATAATACACCATTTTGTGAATTCCCCCCCAACGCCCCCCCAAAAAAAACTATCTGTAGGAAAAACACGGATTTATACATCGGCTGAAACGTCGTCTCCACAGGGCTCTCTCTCTCTACTCGGAATGTCCACCAAAGGCTCTGTCATGATCCGGTAAGAGTAACACCCAGAGTCCTTTCTTTCAAACAGAAGCAGCAAAGACAGGGAC
>NW_022103919.1:199799-200727 GCF_000313985.2 Echinops telfairi
CTTGGCCCAGTCCAAGGTTCACTTTGTTGCCATCGATCTCGCCATCCTCCATGGCCTCCTTGGCGGCTTTCGCATCCTCCTCATATTATAACACAATATGCATGGGATGATTACAATAATTAAAAAAATAAATGTGAAGTCATGGGGGGGGAAAAGATGGAAAGGTTATTTCCAAAATGTAAATAGGAGTTACACTGAATAATAGGATTATGAGTATGTGTGGGTATTTTTTCTGTTTTCCAAATTTGCAATAATAAAGATTACTGTAAAATTGAAAAACGTCTTATTTGCACTTAAAGTTCTCCTATTTCTTATTATGCTATTTTTCTGAAGCTACTATAATAATCATCTGTTGTGGCATCTCTAATGGATTTTCCCATAATGATTTAATCAAAACCAGCCAATATCTGTTTATGTGGAGAGATATCGTCATCTTAAATAACCCTGCTACCTGGAATGCTGACTTAAACTTAAGGGTGTTGGGCTTCTCCAACTGTCAACCTACCTGACAGCTGGATTCTAAGAAAGTCATCCCTTTCCTGATTAATGGGAGGGAAGGTCTGACTAAATCAGGATGAATTTCAGGCTGGTCCCCTTTGCACATGCTTCCCTTCCAATTTCTTCACTGCCTGGGCAAATGTGCATCAGGGAAATCATGACGAGTCCAGGAGTACTAGGAAGTACCTCTTTTATCGCTCACCATATCTCCCTGTACTGGGTCATAATGCTATCATTCAATATTTATTTTCTTGTTTCTTGAGCTCCTAAAGACACAATTATGGTGCCAACTAGGTGGCAACAACTTGCGGGGCTGGGGCAATGTTCTCCAGGAAGCTGTATATGCTCTAAACCAGCGGCCAATATATGGTGCTGTGTCTCCAATAGCCAGAATTCATGGGTCCAGAAACCAAGGGGTGGAAGCTGGAGT
>NW_022103919.1:202142-204070 GCF_000313985.2 Echinops telfairi
TCTCTTCCCTGCGACCCTTCTGTAAGGGGTGTCCAGTTGCCAACAGATGTGCTTTGGGTCCCCACTCCGCACTCCCCCTCATTCACAATGTTCTCTAGCAAATAGTTTTTAAATTTTTTGTTCTTTGTGTACGATACCTGATCTTATATAGACACATTTACCACATCTTTTTATCAATCATTGGCTAAGAACATTCCTATCTATCTATGCTTAGTTTGCTTAGTAACTGAGATGCTGAGTTTCTTCTTCTACTCTGGGTACACCCTGTTCTTTCGTAAAAAATAAACAACTTGGAAAGCCGCTGCTGTATTCAACAAAGGATTGATGGGTTTTGACTCTGGGGAAGGCAGGGGGGTTATACTGCTGATGAGACTCGAGATTCAAACCTTAAGTGGAAAACTGCCTTTTACAAATCTCAATTTCTTTCTGAATTCTTGCCTCAAAACTGGATCAGATAACCTTCCGAAGAAAGACTATTTCACATAGTTTTCCTCTGAAAAGGCTGGATTGATAACTTCAGGCCATACTGTGCATTGAGAGGCAGGGGATATCTATCAGCGGCAATAGAATCTGGTAGTTAAGGACATGGACTTGGGCAAGGTTATCTAGTATTAAGTCTGGGGCTATATGACTTTAAGCAAACTTATATAACCTCCCTTAGTTTCTTCATCTATAAAATGGAGATGTACCTACTTCAAAGGAGTCTGTAGATTCAATTAGTTAATAGTTGTACAGCACTTAAGACTAATGACTGATAGATTAATAGCATTATTTAAATATCATTATCATCAGCTACCACCATCATCACATTGTAAGAATACAAAGAGAGCCTAACAATCCTGATCATCATAAATACCATTACCAAAGGTCTACAATAATGTGGCTGGCACTGTTAGGCTCTTTTTTACATACATCATCTCATTTACTCTCCAGTCGCACTAGAGGTGTAAACAGAATGAATTCGATTTTAGAAAGGAAGAAATGGTGACTTTTACAGATGCTAAAAACATGTTCACTGTCCCGCAGGAAGCAGTGAAACTAGGATTCATACCCAGAGCTGCTCAGGCTTGCATTCCTATAGTACATTACGTGGCACCGTACTTCACTTATACGAAGTTCTTAACAAATGTCTGTTTACAATCATCAGGATTATGAAAACTGTGATTCACTATATGCCAAGCTATAAACCCAACACTGAACCATTGCCATTAGGTCGATGTTGACCCACAGTAGAGCCTGTCCCTTAGGGTCCCCAAGGCTGTCCATCGTTACAGAAACAGATTACCACATTTTCCTCCTGCATAGGGTTGCTGAGTGCAAATCACCAACCTTACTCTGTGAGCAGCTGAGCTCCTTAACCCTTGTGCCACTAGTTACATGAAATTATGGTCTCTAACTGTGTTAGTCTGGGTACTTTAGAGAAACAAATCCACAGAAACTCATGTATAAGAGAGAGTTTTATATAAAGGTGAGTTCCTTGATCTAAAGCAATGCTATGTGGGATGCCATGCCAGTGGATGAGGCATACAGTCTACGGATGGTAGTTTTGGTAGAAGCCTCGCGTGCAGGGAAGGCAAATCCATAACCAGAGTAGGTGTCTATTCCAGTAAGAACAAAACGCTGCCCCTCCATGATGGAAGTGGTCCTATGTAATCAACCTGCCACAAAGTTGCTGGTTGATCTCCCTGAGGAATGGTCCCATATCTTGGACTTCATGTTGGTTTCTGCTGCTGGCAAATGGGGCACTCAGCAGTGGCAGTGGCCAAGTCAGCCTTGGTGAGTGGAAGTCCATGTTGCTGTGCCCATGCATAAGCTCCATCCCTCCTACCTTGCCCACTTTGTTCATGTGCCCATTGGGCGATGATAGGAGTGGCAGAGGAAAGAGGAGGACCAGTCTCCACAGCGCATGTCATCTTATCCACTTGATT
>NW_022103919.1:204846-210048 GCF_000313985.2 Echinops telfairi
GGTAGTTGTCTGCAGAGGATGGCAGGACTTTACTCCAAAAACCCAAGGGTCTACACTGGGATTCACCTATAGGGGTCTGCCAAAGACTCCACACTGCATTTATATCTATGACTGACACTTCTAGCACCATCGGGTCAGCTGGATCATATGGTCCCAGTGGCAAAGCAGCTTGCACGGCAGCCTGAACCTGTTGCAGAGCCTTTTCTTGTTCTGGGCCCCTCTCAAAATTGGAGGCTTTTTGTGTCACTTGATAAACAGGTCGAAGTAGAACACCAAAGTGAGGGGTATGCTGCCTCCAAAATCCGAAGAGGCCCAATAGGCGTTGAGCCTCTTTTTTAGTCATTGGGGGCGCCAAATGCAATAGCTTATCCTTCCCTTTAGTAGGAATATCTCGACATACCCCACACCACCGGACTCCGAGAGATTTTACTGAGGTGGAGGGTGCCTGAATCTTCGTTGGGTTAATTTCTCAACCTCTTGTATGCAGATGTTGTACCAATGAATCTAGAGTCTTTGATACATCCTCCTTAGTGGGTCCAATCAGCATAATGTCATCAATATAATGGACCAGTATGACATTTTGTGGAATAGACAGGTGATCAAGGTCCCTTCAGACTAAATTAAGGCACAGGGCAGAAGAGTTGATGTACCTCTGGGGGAGAGTTGTGAAAGTGTATTGTTGCCCCTGCCAGGTGAAAGCAAAGTGCTTCTGGTGGTCCTTCGAGACTGGTACTGAGAAGAAGGCATTAGCCAGATCAATAGCTGCATACCAAGTACCAAGAGAAGTATTAATTTGTCCAAGCACATCTGGAACGGCAGCTGCAATTAGAGTCACTATCTGGTTAAGTTTACGATAATCCACTGTTATTCTCCAGGATTCATCTGTCTTCTTTACTGGCCAAATAGGTGAGTTAAGCGGGCATGTGGTAGGAATCACCACTCCTGCATCTTTCAAGTCTTTGATGTGGCGCTGACCTCTGCAATCCCTCCAGGAATGCGGTACTGCTTTGGGTTTGCTATTTGCTTAGCCAATGGCAGTTCTAATGGTGTCCACTTGGCCTTTCCTACCATAATAGCCCTTATTCCACATTTTAGGGATCCGATATGGGGGTTCTGCCAGTTACTAAGTATGTCTATTCCAATGATGCATTCTGGAACTGGGGATATAACCACAGGATGGATCCGGGGGCCCACTGGACCCACAGTGAGGCGTACCTGAGCCAAAACTCCATTGATAACTTGACCTCCATAAGCCCCCACTCTGACTGGTGGGCCTTCGAAACACTTTGGGTCTCCTGGACTTAGTATCAGTTCAGAGCCAATGGCCAGTAATCCCCGAAAAGTTTGATTATTTCCTTTCCCCCAAGTAACAGTTACTCTTGTGAAAGGTCGCAGGTCCCTTTGGGGAAGGCTAGAAGAAAGACTAACAGTATAAACCTTCGGTGATATAGTAGGGTCCTCTTTCAAAGGGACCCGGTCTTCCCCTCATTCAAGGGGTTGTGGGTCTTTAAACTGGCTCAGGTCTGGGAATTGATGGAGTGATCGTGACTGTCTATTCTGCTGTTCACCTGATCTACCATTCTTCCGCCTGTATAGATCACATAAATATTTAGTAGGTTTCCCATCTATTTCATTCCTAGGGACACCGTGGCTAGGTAGCCAATGCCATAATTCCACACAAGACAGGTTGCTTTGATTACTATTGAAACCTTGTTGTCTGTTATAACCACGTCCACCCGGTCTCTGCTGATTCAGTGCTGACACCTGCCCTCTACTACCACGGGGACCAATCAGCCCCATTGTGGGCAAATGTCGGAGTTTGCTTAGGGCAGTGCCCACTGTTAATCCTGGTGCACATACAATAGCAATTACAGGAGTCTTAAGAGATGCTGGGGCCCGCTTCACAAACTTGTTCCTTATGGTTGTGGTAAAGGGTATGTCCTCAGGACACCCCCTTTTTGGGTCTAGGGAAATACCTGATAGATCCATTCCGACATACCAATTTCCCTAAGCTTTTGGATGCCTTCCTCTACAGTGTACCAAGGTAGGTCAGGTACTTCCAGTTGGTCTAATCTAGGCCATCTGGCAGTCCATGCTTCAGTGAACCAACCGAAGAAAGAATTAGATCCTCTCTTAACCTCTCTCGCAGAGACATTGAAAGAAGAGTCTATGCTTAGGGGTCCCATATCCAGAAACTCAGACTGGTCTAATATTACATTTCGTACACCTGTATCCCACACCCTTAGTAACCATTCGCAGGGATATTCCCCAGGCTTCTGCTTGTACGTATTTGAAAACTCGAGCAGATCTTTGTGAGTATAGCGCACTTCTGCTTGGGTAATCATCTCAACCTCACCTTTAGGAGCTTTCTGAGACTTAATTTTAGTGACTGGTCTAAAGAAAATAATGGGTGGTGAGGGTGTTTCCTGAATGCTCTCAGCAATATCTTTTTTAAGGCATTTCCCTCAAGCAATGCTACCAATGCAGCCCCACGGGGCATTTCAGCTTGAATAGTTTGGCTAATCTGCTCAGGTAAGGGTTGTTTTATTGATAGTGAATTAATACCTTCAGCTGGGAGGGGTGGATCTAGTGACTGGGGTGGCTCAATTGTTTCTAGGGGCTCAATATCCTCCTCTTCTGGATCATCAGCCCATATGTTCCCACCCCATGTTTCAGGGTCCCAATTTTTTCCGATCAATGCCCTCACTTTGGTATCAGACACTGCTCTAGATCTGTAATTCAGCTGCCATTGTAATTCAGCCACTCGCATAATGAGACTCTGGACCTGGTTCTCAGCTATGTCAGCTCTTAATAGAGAAGAGAGAAGGCTCTCCTTTGTAGAACAGGCAGAAGCTTTTAGGTCTGTTATTCGTCACTTGAGATGTGCTTCTGAGGCTCTGAGACCATCCCTCTCTTTAATCACACTTTCCATTGTAAGAAGGACCAGCCAACCAGCTTCCCTATACTTGTTATCCTGACAAAACTCCTGGAAAATATCAGATACGATCACTCAGAGCCTCTCCTTTAACCAGCACCTCATCTATCGGTGATACTGTAGATATTAGCTTTGCTATTTCACACCATAGATTAGTAAGCGTAGCAGACTTATCCATGCTTTTGAGCATAGAAGTAGCATTATTAGTGCTGTTAAGACTAATCAGTCTGGAGAGCCAATTTAAGAAGTCCCTATTTATGATTGTATTTCTCTAGAAGCACTCCTGCTACCAAATGTGTTAGGGTTCTCTAGAGAAAAAAAACCAGAATGCTAAATATATATATATAATGTATATATTATATATATATAATATATACACACACACATACAGATAGATGCATAACATAAATAAACAGTTAATTAAATTATAAAGCAGTACAAATGGTTCAGTGCACCTAAAAGAAAATTGTGTATCTTTCTAAACACTCAAGGGAGAACCTTGCTTTAGACCTTGGTTTCAAGAAAAGCAGGACCTCCCTAGAAGAACTGGTGTGCTTTTGTTACTTTATACAGTTTAGCAATTTTTTTAGCATTTTATTGGGGTTCATACAGCTCTTATTACAATCCATACCCACATCCATGTGTCAAGCCCAGGTGTACACATGTTGCCATCATTACCCTCAAAACTCTCGTTTCTACTTGAGCCCTTGGTTTCAGATGCTCACTGTGTTCCCCTCCCCACCCCCTTCTGCCCTCACGAACTCTTGATCATTTACAAATTATTACTATTTTGTCATGTCTTACACTGACCGATGTCTCCCATCACCCACTATTCCACTGTCTGTCCCTCTGGGAGGGGGTTACATGTGGACCATTGTGATCAGTTCCCCCCAACATAAATCTTGTAACTCACCGACCCTGTGTCCCTTTCTCCTTTACCCATCAGGAAGCTCAGCATTACACAAATGTGTGACCAGGTTTTGATGAACTGGGTACACAATTTCTATGCCAATTCTTCCTCTGGGCCCATTTTTCTGCTAAACATTCCCTTTTTCTTTCATGTAATTCCTGTAACAGTTTACATACATTTTAAATTATATTATAATAATGCATGCATCCAAATACCTTTTGGATTGAGGTGGAGAACACATAAATTAATCTCTCACTTTCACTACCATCGAGTCAATGCTGATTCATAGTGAGCCCCTATGGGTTTCTGACACTAACTTTTTAAGGGAGTAGAAAACCCAGTCTTTCTCCCACGCATCTGCTGGTGATCTTGAACTGCCAACCATAAGGATCACAGTCCAAGGCGTAACCACTATACTAAGGTGACCAGATTTAAAGCGGGACACCATTGACCGGGGGTGGGTGGTTCTTGATTAAAAATTTGGTCTATATGGACCAAATATACCGTTTCCTAGCTTGTCGTGCATTCTTTCAAAAAATCAGGACTTTTTAAAAACGCCCAAATTCGGGCCTGTGCCGCCAAAAGTGGGACGTCTGGTCACCTTACACTATACCCTAAGTTTGAGAACCACCTGGTTGGGGAAAAATAAAGTCAAAGGAAGAGGGTGCATGTTGGTTCAAACAATAGGCTGAATTTAATATTAGACACTTATTCAGTAGCCAGGATTCCCAAGCTCTCTAGTCTCTCAGGCCCTACAAATATAGTAAAAAAACAAAAAAACCATAGATAAGCCATGCCAGCACAGATATCAAAAGATTTGTGACACTGCAATGCCATTCATACTCATCTAACAAATATTCCAAATATCAACGATGTGCCACACACAGAGAGGAGTGATCAATGATTCCTGCCCTCAAGGAGGATGAGGGAGGTGGGGAAACACACTTCAGCAGATAAATTATAAAAGAGTTCATACCAACACAGGGACAAAGCATGGTGGAAGCAGTAAGATAACTAACTTCATTCACCTCTCCCCTGAGGTAGAAACACCTGAATTGGATCTTAGAGGATGAACTGGAGGCAGGTGAAGAAGCGGAAAGTAGAGTGTTTATAGAGAACATGTGGGCAAAGGCCGACGGGTACCGACGAGCCCATCTAGACGAGAGTTAGAATGTGGAAGAGGCCTACAGGTATCTTGAGTGGACGCTAGGAGGTGCCTGGTGGTAAAGATTTGGTTTTCTCTTAAAAGTCACAAATGGCCACTGGAGATCCCCTTGCAGAGGGGTCTCGGGGAAGAGATGAGCCAGTCAGGGTGCGATGTAACAACGATGAGAAATACAACTTTCCTCTAGTTCCT
>NW_022103919.1:210890-224260 GCF_000313985.2 Echinops telfairi
CATCCTTACCTCTAAGGAGTAGTCTGGCTATACTTCTTCCAAGAGAAGTTTGTTTGTTCTTTTTGCTGTCTGTGGTACTTTCAACATTCTTTGCCAGCACCATAGTTCAAACATAAGGATTCTTCTTTGGTATTCGTTATTCAATGTCCAACAGGAAGACTAGTTAGAAGCAAATGGCGCCAAGTCTGGACTCTTTAACGGCAAGCTTCCTCACTGTGCCAAAACATCACTGCCAAGCTGACCCTGTCAGTATCCAAGCTCAGTCCCAACAGCACTTATTTGAAAATGTTTGCATTTAGTATCAGCTACATTGCTTATAACCTTTTCTAGAGGCAACTCTAGAATAATTTTTCTGCTTGATCTTAATATAAGCATTGAACTATATTCAAGAGATAACCACTGTAGCTAATAACCCACCCCATCCCACCCTCCAATGAGGCTCAGATTGGTTAATCTGGAATTTAAATTTCTTTTTCTTATAAAAAAGAACAAGCTGACATGACAATAAGGTCATATGTTAGTTTCCTCAGAGCCAATACACAATTTGCTCTCAATGAAATAGCCGAATATAATCAAATTAAATACAACTCCTATTACAAAGAAGAAAGACCCGGGATGCTCCAATAAAGCAATTCTCCTGCCCAGTTAAACTGCAAAACCTGCAGGAAAGGTTTTGAAAGCATGGCCATCAGTTCTAATTTTTAAAACTTACCCTTTCAGTCAAGACTAGAAAAAGGCCCATTCCAACTTTTATCTTTGCTACAAAGTGCTGTTATCTTGGCCTGACGTCAGGAGCTCGATCTCTCTTTCTGCTGACAAGCAGAGCTGAGAAAGATAAGATTGGAAAGGAATCTCACTTCTCTGAGTAAATAAATAATCAATACTCATCTAAATGTAAATGAGAAGGTAGCCCCCTCTGATAACAGCACTCTTATCAGGGAGCCAATTTTCTTCAGACATTTGGCCTCAACCAAATCACCATCATTCAGCCCCAGCATAATGGCAAAAAATCGCAACTAAATTGAACCGATCACCAGAGATCAACTAAGTTCAGCCCTGGCCACTTCAGGTTCAAATGTTTGGGAATGCAATTTTGCCCCCATTAACTTTTTTTTTTCCCCTTTCTTTTTCTTTTTTTCATTTTGCTTAAAACAACAGAAATGTCTTCTCTCACAATCTTAGAGAGTAGAAGCCCGGAATCAAGGTGTCAACAGAGTCAGGCTCTCTTTTAAAAACCTTAGGGAAGAATCTATTCTATGCTCCATTCTGGTGACTTCAGGCAAACCCTATGAGTCCCTTGGCTTGTAGATGACCATGCTCATCTCTGCCTCCATCTTCACAAGGCATTCGCTCTCTGTCTCTGTGTCTTCTCACCTCTGTTTATAAGGGCATCGGTCATGCTGGTTCTAGGGCCCACCTAATCCTGTTGTACTTCATCTTACTTGAACTACATCTATAAAAACGGTATTTCCAAATAAGATCCAATTCTGAGGCTCCAGATGGGCATGAGCTTAGGGGAGATAGTATTCAACTCAATACATACCTTCAAAGCCAAGATTCTTAATAAAATAGTAAAATTTTAAAAGTATTAATATATAATTTTGAGGTATTCATTTCGGAAAAAAACTCTTGTTGAAATTTATTTAGTTAAGTAACATTCTTATTTAGAAGTGCATATTACAAAGAGAGGAGAAAGATCCACAAAAGCTTCAATATGGGTAGGTTTCATAGCTGATAGCCTTTCTCTGAACACTGTATTGTGCTTTAGGAACAAATTTGCGCAGGAAATTCAACAATTCATATATACAAATTGTTCTGGGACACTGGCTGCTAACCTCCTCCCCCTCTCATTTTTGCTTTTGGACAAATGGTGCCTGCTTAGTGTCATATAGTAGATTGCTGTCAGAAGCACAATCCTCACAAGTGTTGTTTATGTTATGCACTAATCCATTAATTGGCTGAAAGGTGAGCAGCTTTAGTTCCAGGTTAACAGCATTTCTTTGAATTCTGTTCTACATTTTTCTCCCATTCCACTGAGACTTTCTATTTTGTCCCTGGTAAAGTGAACGGTAGTGGTAGCCGGACACTGTCTGCTTCTGGTTTCTACAAGCTAGAGGAGGGCTGCAGTCCATGTGCCATTCGTCCTGCGGACTAATTGCTTCTTTTAAGTCTTTGCTCCAGAAAGGAAGACATCAATAGTTGTATCTTAGATAGCAACTCATAAGCATTTAAGACCCCAGATGTTACTAACCAAATTAGGAAGGAGAACCTTATCTTTATGAACTATGATATGCTAGTTAACTTAGATGCCCCCCAAGTCTATAGTTCTTAGCCTCCAAGCCCAGTAAGTAATTCAGTCCAAACACGAGGTGTTTGAACATGTTTAAGTAGTTTCCATTAGTGTGTCCTTTATGGCCTCATATAAGCAGTACACCCAAAAGTGAAATCCAAAAAACTTACTGCCATTGAGCCAATTCGGACTCATATGTCCACAACTATGCCTATATAGCCATATGCATGATCTCTCACAATACCAACCACACCTATATAATATCTACCTATGTAGCCATGCATAGATTTTTAGCTGCAGAATTGGATACGTCCCAGCAGTTAACTGTAGCTGTCTCTTATTCTTGTGTACCTACCCTTCAGATGCTTCATTTAACATGGTCACCTGGTGCTGATTTTTCCCATACTGTGTCCCATACCTTTCAGTAGCAATTAAGACTAGACTGGTCAAGGGGCAAGTCTGTGCAATAAGCACACCTAACCAGGGGGCTCAGGTAGAGGACAGGGAGTGTTTTAAGTATTTAAATAGAGCCATCACTACACCAAACCCTAAAACTATGAAGGGTAGGTCAAATTCTGGAGGGGTAGGTGAGAGCATGTTTTGCTCTCCACTAACGTTTGGCTGAAATAAACTGACTATCTATTTAATGTGCCTGAGGATGATATGATAGTTCAAGCTTATTAAAACACAAGTAAATACAGGGAAGGCGGTATTAATAAGTTACTGTAGTTACAAATAACCTAAGGTCCAATGATCAATTTCCCTCAACTAATTTGTATCAGACTTATATCTGACCCAGCAGTGCTGCGCTGGCCTGATTTTACTAAAGCACTACGCCGTCTACAAGACAAATCACTTTAAAACCACTGCACTGGGGTTTCCATTTCTTTGCTGGAAGACTCAATTCACTGCTGATGAGAGTATTGGAGAAATTATGACCATTATTGATAGGACAGCAAAGTCACTTTCACACAGCAGTCTTCAAGCCGACAGAAAGCCTGTGCTCGACCATTCATGAATGTGTCCACTCGAATCAGAAATTAAAGGCAAAGGCCAGGAAAGACCTAATTTGTCGAGGATGTTAAGGATACCAGACATGGCGAAATGGAGGCTCTTCATCCTCTAAGAAATGTGCACAGCCTAAGCAAGGATGTCCTCAGGAGCTGGAGGTTCTGCCTGCCACAGGGAAAGAAAATGTTTCTTTCCAGCCTGGCCTTGGAGCGCCAGAGCACAGGACCAGCTCCAAATCATCACCACCCAAAGGAAGCCTGCCTGGTGCGAGACGGAACTACTCAAGCATCACCTGCTCTGCTCCAGCTGTGGGCGTGGATCCTAGAATGTGGCTTGGTACCTGTTAGAGCATGGGCTTTGGAATCAGGAAGACATGGATTAAAATCTTGACCCTATTATAAACTATGCAACACTGGGCAGGCTATTTGATATAAACTGCCATGGAGTAATTGCAAAGATAATGCCTAACATAATAGGTAGCACATAATAAGCACTCGATAAATGCCAGTTATTAAACTGCTTATGCAAATTTGACAAAATCATCCATTTACCCATTGTGGAAAATAAACCAAATACTGCTACATTCTCAGATGACCATAATAACCACAATGACTGACATTAAGGACTTTGCTGGCCCTGAACAAAGCACTTTGTAATAATAGCTAATCCCCATTTCACAGAGTGGTTGAGTCACTTGCCTGTGGTGAGGATTGGCCCAGAATCCAGATGTGTCTGATTCCAAACCTCTTACTGACTTTGCTATAACATATCATAAAGAACACTGTAAGTTTTGATCTTTGGGGTAAAATAAAGCATTTCAATGATGAGATACATTTTGAAAGGAGTATAGATGTTGGATGGGGATAACCAGGCAGCAGTGAAGAGGAAGTGGGTAGCTAGTTTTCAGGTCAAAACTGAGCACCACTAAGAGTTTATAAGTAACTACCAGCTGTTTACTCTGATTTGTGTGTGTGTGTGTGTGTGTGTGTGTGTGAGAGAGAGAGAGAGAGAGAGAGAGAGAGAGAGAAGTTGGGGTGGCGGGTTCGGGGGAGGCTTTTTCTCAGTTACATGATTTATGGAATTACTGCCTCAATCCACAGTTCTGTAAGTGTGATTTCTTTAAGGTTTAACTATACCTATTTCTAGTCTTGTTACAACTTTTTTATTGCGATAGAAAACATTTACTGGAAATATGTTACTGCTATTATCAGGTCATAAAATAAAAAGAAAAATAGTTTATGTATTGCCATCACTTCCAATCATCAATCAGAAAGTGCCAACAGGAGGAAAAGAAAGGGCGTGCGGCCAATATTTCCTTCTTTGTGTAGAAGAAAAAGCAGAAGCATCATAATTCTTCAGAACAAATTTCTTCTTGAATGCCCAGCCTCACTCAGGGACTGGGGAGGAGGAAGGAGGCACACCTTTTGGCACATCCTCCTCTGCAGCTTTCTCTGATCCCTTCAGAATCAAGAGCTCTTTCATTCCAAATGCCTGGGGACTTGCTTCTATCGGTGCATTTTGCTCACTGGATTATTGCATTTGTGTCTATTTGTCCCTCCCAGGCCCCATTATCAGGGCATTCTTGAAGACCAGGGTGGGGGTGCAGTGCTTTTTTCCCCTTTTCTTTAAAATCTCATCTCTGTATCCGCAGGGCTCCAGCACAAAAATAAGCTCTTTGCAGGTGTTCAGTAATCGCTGTTAAATAGAATGACTTCAACAAGGTGGCATTTCAAATTGAATTGCCTTGACCCAACAATCCCACTTCTGGAAATCTATCCTAAGAAATATCAGACCAAGCCACAGAGGGTGTGTGTGTGTGTGTGTGTGTGTGTGTGTGTGTGTGTGTGTGTGTGTGGGTGTGTGTGTGTGTATAAATGCATACAGTCTCAGTATTCATCAGTAGGAGCCTATTAAAAAAGTTACAACTTATCTGTACATTAGGATGATATGTACTTATTAAAAAATGTAAGCAAAGTTAATACCAGAAAATCTCTTTACAATATTTTAATACATTCAAATACATTTAAGACATTATTAAATTCAAAAAGCAAGATATAGACTTAATTTTAATAAAATAAAACCCTAGCTATGTATATGTATTTTTTGACGTGCAAGTGTACAAACACACATACGCACACACAAATACGCACACATAATCTAGAAGGAGAAGTCAAACTGCTCTCATGGCTATACTTAACTACCTCTGGGGCATATAAGATGGAGTGGTAGCAAGAAAAAAAGGCTTTTCTGTTTATCAAAACAGGCTTTGTAAGTTAAAGATAGATAGATGATAGATAGATAGATAGATAGATAGATAGATAGATAGATAGATAGATAGACAGACAGACACAAATTTCTGTTATTTGGATGCCAGGCAAAGGGCGTATATTGATAATAATTTTTAATTTGAAAATCTAATTTCATAAAATGAGGTTGAACAATCTTAGACATTATTCCAACTAGATTAGGGACTGTGGCCTCCAGAGCTTTGCCTTACTTCATTTGGCCCCTCAGATCATGCGTGCTCGGCAGCTGCAGGGAGACAACTCAACCGTTGGGGAGCCACAGCCTGCTCAAGGGTTCCTGAGGTTCAGAGTTAAGCCCTGGGTAAATCCCAGAGACTTCCAGAACTGCCCAAAGAAGCGGGCAGTGAGGACTGAAGGGAGTGTCCAGAGCCAATCACAATGGGAGACCACAACTATAGAGCAAGGGTCAGAATTCCTATCTGCTGCTATGTAATTCGAGTCTGGACAACTATACTTGCCCTCTCCTGGATTTAGATGGGACTGTGGAAAACAAAGGGTGACCTTATACTGCTTCTCTGGCTACTCACCCTCCCTCTAGGGCAGTCCTGATGCCTCTACTAGGCTTTGAGACCCAAGATTCTATGCCAGTAATCCTCTCCTGCAGTATGGGCAGGAGAAGCTCTGCATTTGATCCCTGTCCTAAATGTGTGTGCCTAAGTGCATGCAGCTCTGCCTCTGCTGACCCCAACACATCTGAGATGGCATGGTAAAATGGCTCTATGCAAAAGCTTGGATTTGAATTCCACCTCTATCAGTTACTAGCTGCATGACCCTGGGAGAATTATTGAACATTTTGGTACCTTAGTTTCTCATCTGTATAGGAGGAATTACAACAGCATCTAACTCTTGGGGCTGCCCTAAGAAATCACTGAGTGAGTACAGGCAGAGGACATGGAACAATGTGTGGCCCCCCGCACCTGGCCTATTGTTTCTGCTTTCCAAGAAGCACTGACATTTTCTTCAAAATGCACTAGAGCCTCTAGAGGTCTTCTTGGCTGGTCTCATCTCTCTTCCCTTCCCATCTAATGATACAGCAACCTGGAAATGTCTTCCAAAATATAGGTTCAGACCTCTGTGTCTTATTGCTCATACCAGTCCATCAGTCTGGAATATTCTTTCCCCCACTACACTGCTCTAGTCCACGTTCTCTTCTCTGCAAGTAGTCAAAATCTGCTCACGTCTCACTGCCTCTGGTCTTCCCTATATGAGCCACACTAAAACCACCTCTACACTAACGAGACTTCTGTCTCTTCTTACTAGCTGCAAGGCACTTAAGCACGGAGAGCACGTTAGCACCTCGCCATTCCTAGGATGGCCTAAGTACAGAGTATGCTTAGTGGATATTTGGCGACTAAAGTTCAACCTTCTCTACCATTCAGACTACCTCCTACTTCAAAGCAAACTTGGAGCTCTACCTTCCTAAGATCCAAATGTCCTCAACCATTTGGAGACACCTAATAGTAATCCAACTCTTTGAGTTTCTTTGAGGCTGGATCACCAGTGTGATCCAGCAGTGGCTGGCGAATGGAAGATCATCATTGACAGGGGCCAGTTCTGCTTCTTCACCAGTTCTGGTTCTCTCACTCAGGTCACAGCAACCTGTCTCAATGAGCTGTCTAAGCTCCAGCACACAGGCTTAAATGTAACTATTCAACATCAGAACAATAGCCAAAAAAAAAGACATAAGGCAAGGGCAACCCAAAACTTAAAACATGGGGAAGGCTGGAAACTGCTGGCAAGAATCTTCCTATCCTACATGCCATCCCCAGCAGACCTTGCTGCAAGGAAAAATGCTACCAGTTCCCCATCCTATCACTATCCAGACAGTGCAACGACACCACCCCTTTAGAGAAAGGAGGCCTGATATTACTTGTACAAAAGAAATATTTTTTCCTCCTTCAAATCCAGATATCATTTGTTAGAAAGGATGGAAACCTTTAACACTGTCCCAAAGCATCCAATTTTTCAATTCAATCTGTTTCTCTTAACTTGAGTCACTGTGACATTACCAAAGTTTACATACAGTTATCTGTCGCTCTGTAAAGAAATACAGATGGTTTTTGTGGAAATAAACAGTCATTTATTTTAAACAATTGTAAAATAGTTTATGGAAACCAGTGGGGTAATGCATTCAAATAAATGCCAAAGCTGGTTGATGGGGAGCCAGGGTGCTAAATCACACTGCTGAGGAATTCAGCTGTGGGGAACAGATAGTAAATCCAGAGTGACAGAATTTCCCGTGATGGCAAAGGTTTCTGACATCCAGTCCAGTACTCAAAAAACCACAGCAGTTCAAACCCATTTTCCTTAACACAGGCTTGACAGCTAGTGAAATTAGTGAATTTTCGTCACAAGCACCTAAGGACAAAAACAAAAGAAACAAACAAAAAGGAGACTTCATTTGTCTCAAGCCTTTTCTGGGCTATAAAAAGCAACAACTCCAACCCCAGTCAATGGACAGCAAGATCAGGGCCAGCTGTTTTCAATAGTCAGACAGTGTTATGATCCAGTGAGTAGACGCTCAAGGTTTTGATTCGAATCTGCTGGAGTACACCATACCCTCTCTGAAGCTCAATCTCCTCCTCTGTAAAATGAGGCTAATAGCTGCGGGTACTTGGCAGGGCTTCGGGGTGCACTCTGAGGTGACAGCAGTGAAAGTATCTATCAGCAGCTAAGTGTCAGAGGGCCTGATGTAAGGAGTCCCAGACCTGGTGGGATTATAGCCTTCAGGGCCTCTGAGGGGCTTCCACCAACGCTCCAAGGATGCGCCATTTCACTGGGCATGAATTGTTTGAGCCTGCCTCTATAGGAACGAGAAGAACTCCAAGAACGTTTTTGGTTTCTAATTTTTAGAGATCAACGAAAACTTAGAACCTTCTCCATTCTTCCAAATGAATTATTCCAAGCATTTACTGATCTCCTTCCATGTGCTACATCACGAGATAGGCACTCTCGGTGCAAAGATGCATAAACTCTAATGTGGGCCTTAAGAACTCAAGAGTAGCGAATAAGGGACCCACAAATTTGCAATCTTTCTCTACTCTGCTGTCTTCTTGACTGTTGATAAAAAAAATCAGCTCCCAAGTTACTTATGCTTGACTTTACCCACTTCACTCTCCCTAGCATTAATTATCATCCAGGCCACAGTAATGGTCTCTAGCCTTCAGAGGTGCTTTTCAGTGTCACGCTCTGAATGAAGGATATCACGTCCACACTTATACGTTCCCCTAGACACAAACTCCGTCCTCTATCCAAAGGACCTTGTTTCTTGTCCATACATGATCCAGTTTCACTGGTCTCTTCACTGTTTGCACAAGCTTTCCATGGCACCGTACTATTTCCATGCTCTTGCCGGTGCCATTCCCTTCACCCAGATTGCCTGCTCCTCCGGTTTGTCAAAATGATGTCCCCTTTATGGCTATCTTCTTCTGTCTTATTTGGCTTCTGCCACCCTTTCTATTTTTCTGCTGTTGGTTCCCATGACATTGGACCCTATAGATCCCCAAACTGGCATCACTTAACATTCCCTTCAGGCTCTGCTTCAGGTAAGAATTTCTACAATTCCAAGCCACCAAAAAACCATGGTTTCCTTACTCTTAACCCAACCCTGGTTCCATTTCTCATTCAGGTAGCTGCCCTTGTCATTCCAGGCCTGCCCAGGACTCCACTTCCAGGTCTAGAACTCTGCTGGGCTTCCATTTTGCCCCACTGGAAGTTCTGCTGTGAGCCCCCTTGATGCCACTTCCTTGCCTGGATTTTCTTGTCCATAAATTACATATTTATGTGAACTCAAATATACTAATTTGGTAAAAATGAGAAACATTTTTTAAAAAGAGGGAGAGGGAAGAGGGAAGGAGAGCCAAAACCAATAAAACAACTGGAGAATTCCACTTGGCATGATTCTCAGTAACTCAATGAGCCCAAAGAAACTTGATTGTCAGACAGGACTCTCATTCTTCTTTGCAACTACAGAGTTTGGTAAATGTTTGATGAATGACTAATTGAATTAACTGAGTGAATGTTGATATCTTGGTTTTCAAGTCCCTCTTATAGGGTGTATCCTTCTATGGCAGTGGTTCTCAATCTTTCTAATGCCACGACCCTTTCATACAGTTCCTCATGTTGTGGTGACCCCCCTCCCCAACCATAAAATTATTTTCATTGCTACTTCATAATTCTGCTACTGTTATGAATCGGGCGACCCTTGTGAAAGGGGTCACAACCCACAGGTTGAGAATTGTTCTATGGAGAGTTTGGTTTTAGCACTTAAAGATATGTATTTTTAACTTTCATCTGTTCTAATTCTAGAGAAAAGAGCTTGCTGTGCTGAATGTAATGGGCAAAACCACAGTATGTTGGCCACTGCCAGGCAATTTTAAAGGAGTTGTTTATTCTAGAGGTAATTTTGACAATGGGACTTTTGCTCTTTTGTTCCCTTTGTGATGTAACTTTGCACCAAACTCAAAATACTCACTGCCATGCAGTCACTTCCAACCTTGTAATAGGACACCAAATAAATCAGTTTCTACTGAGCTGATTCTGACTTAAAAAGATGTCATGTGTGTCAGGGTAGAACTGTGTTTGACAGGGTCTTAAATGGCTGATTTTGGGGGGGAAGTAAAGTTCTGGGTAGACTTGAATTTCTCTCCCTCTCACTCTGTATTGTTTCTTCTGTATGTCAAACATCATTTATCTCTTGGTCTCTGATGCTACCACCCGAGTCTTTGTGGAACTCTGATGCTGACTGCCCATCTATCCACCAACTGTTTTGTTGGTCCATACTCTCTGGATATCAGCTCTGGCTGTCAATCAAACCTCTGCCCACCACCAGAAAATCACAATCCAGGTTCCAACCCTTCTCTGCCTGCCCCATCATCCTTCTAATAACTAAGGCAGTTTCAAATAAAAACATAAACTGTAATAAGTGTTTTTAAATTATATAGCCAGTTGGGTACAAATATTTTTCATTTGATGAATAGGCTTCAAATCCTAGATCTACCAAGCTTTGAGACCTTGGGAAATTAAGTGCTCCAAGCGTTTTGTCCTATTCTCTACACTGGGGAGGAGGATAATTTCTAACTCATGCAGTTAGTGTATAGATTAAATGAGCTAAAACTTCTGTCACAGAATAAGCACTAAATAAATGGTAGATAGTTATAAAATACAAATTTGCAAATTTTACCATGTTCGACTCTGAATCTATCAAACAGATAAGAAGCTCAATTATACATCCTGTTTTATTTTTAAGCCAATTAGAAGACACACAATTCATTTAGTATCCTGTTTGCATTTATTAAAAGGTAGAATATAACCTGAGGCAGCTTGCTAAAAATTGTAGTTTAACAGATTTAAAAATATGCATACCCTGTGCTAAACAAACAATTTAAAAAACCCAAAACAAAACAACAATGGGGAAAAAATGGCAGAAGAGGATTCATGGCTGCTAGCCATTTTCCTTCCTGGGAGTTTTCCTTCTTGTTAGATCTATTATCTGGGAGCTGGGCTGCCCTGCTGGCTTTCCATTTGCCTTGCTAATAACAGTAAATCCAGCAGCTTCCACTGCAGCTCCAGTCTCCTTCAGCTGACTCCCAGGCCAATCAGCATTTCCTCTCTGCTAATGTCAGACATTCCCTAGGAAGTCCTGCTGAAGAGAAAATTTATGACAAAAGTTTCTCCTTCTTTTAATCTTCTCAGCACAACCTGCCCCAGTTGCAGGGTGAGGAATTTGAGGTCATTCCTACATGTGCACTTCAATGTTCTCACTGATGCTTTGCTGCTCTGACATGGAGCCTTGGACCCCTGGAAATGCTCAAATGAGCAGCTGGGCAGACAGATGCACACATTCTGGGCTGTACCCAATGTGGACTACATTTGAGCCGTGTTACTTAGCGACTAGAGTCTACTGAATGACTCCACTGAACTATGACACAAAGCCATCACACTCATATGAAATAAAATGCTACATTCCAAAATTGTGAGTTTGATGGGGGTCTCATAACAGTGAAATTAAAAGGAGGGGACAGGGCTGACAGTGAGTAATAAAATAACAGCTTAGACTTAGTGGGTGCTTTGTGCTTTATCTAGGTATCAATTTAATTCTAACAATAAAGCTATGAAGAGGAGACTAGCATTATTTCCATTTACAGATGAAACAATCCAATTCCAGCATGCTGAGAAACCGACCAAAGAGCTAGAAAAAGCAACAGGAGTGAGAGAGGCACCAAGCCTGGGTTTCTGAAACCTAGACCTTAACCTCCACATCTAAGTCTACTATTAATTAGCAGCATGTGATGTTGTTGGGATCTTGTTTTACTGACAAGGAGACTAAAGCAAGGCACTTGGAGAGCCAGGGAGTCACCTGCCCAAGGTCACCCAGTTAGTGCGTGGTTTGGGCAAGCTTGAAGCCAACAGAGGAAGCAGTCTCCAAATTCCTAACAGCCACTCCACGAAGAAATCAATCCTCCAGGGGTTGCAGAAGAGGTGAGAGCATAGATCCAGGTTTTCAAGAAACAGTGGTGTGGAATTCCACACCCTCTTCAGTCTGCTAGAGGAGAACAGTGGCTGTCTGCCTAGGTTCCTGGCAGGGGCAGCAGGAGTGCAGCAGTCACTGCCAGGCTCTTATAGAGCATATGTTCTTGGCATAGAAGGGGCTCAGCATAGGGTTTTCATCTGAGGTAAGTTGAAGCCTTTCGGGAAGTCTACATTCTAGCTCAGTGGGTTTTTCTATGACCTCTTCTTTACCTTTCCACAGAAGTTAGATGACATACTTAAACAGATTAGTAGATTCCATAAACTAATTTTTGTCCCAATTAAAAAAAAAGAAGGAATGTCAAAATGTACATGAGACAGCTGTGTGGGACTAATGTTATGGAAAAACAGCTGTTTTCATTTATATCTGAGATACTAGTCATTCTTAAAATGGGACAGAGTACACAGCTAATGACTTGTGTTTTAACCTACAGAAAATACAGGTCAGAAACAAAATGTTGGCAAAATTACAATATAACACTTACACTTAATATAACATTTTAGTCCTAAAAGGTTTGTGTATGTTTATAACAGGCAGAAACAATTTAATAATGATGCTCTCCTACAGAACCGACATTGGATACGATGAAATGGATTGTAGCTTTTAGGAGGAACGAAGTTTCCAAACAGAAAAGAAACCCATCTAAGTAATATAATTCTATACCCTAGAATTTAAATTGAGTTTTTCTTACACATTTAATTATCTTTATTTTTATCAAGTAATATGCACGTCGTTTTAAATACTACTACTTCAACAAGAAGAGTAAATTTCTGCCCCACTCCTGAGTCCTGCTCCTCACAGACAATTATTTGCAATTTGTGGAGAAAAGGGCTATTTCTTTTGTTACTTACCATCATAATTTTATTTGGGATTTTTAAAAAACCATTTTATCGGGGGCTCATACAACTCTCTTATCACAATCCATCCATCCATCCATTGTGGCAAGCACATTTGTACCAATTAGGATTCTTATTCAGCTATTTTTAAGAATGGCATATGGCAGTATCGATGAATTTCCTGCTATGGAAGATGAGGATTTAGCATGTTCTTTTCTCTTCATGCAATGATTTTTTTAAAAATTTTTTAGATCATTTTTTTAGGGGAACATACAACTCTTATCACAATCCATACATACATCAATTGTGTAAAGAACATTTGTACATTCACTGTCCTCATCATTCTCAAAACAGATGCTCTCCATTTAAGCCCCTGGCATCAGTTCATTTTCCCCCCT
>NW_022103919.1:225153-228798 GCF_000313985.2 Echinops telfairi
GAGCACCATCAGCTTTCTTCACCACATTTGCTTGTGCATCAGCTTTGTCTTCAGCGATCGTGTGGGGAAGGTGATTCTCTGAGGGAGTTTGGGCAGTGGACCCTTTCTTTGCTGAATAGAAAGTGAGTGCCCTCCAGCTTAGCTGTCAGAGACCAAACCAGCTGTACACACTGACTTCCATGGTTTTTCTTTACTTCAGTGTACAAAATGTTTACTTACCAACTCCCACCCAGATACAGTCCTGCATCAAGTGGCAAACAAACAAACAAAAAAAACACCAGAAAAAACAAACAAACAAACACCAGTTCCTTTCCGTAAGGAACTTTCATTTTACTCAAATGAAAGCTCATCACTGATCTCCCAAACATTCTCTCAAAGGAAGAGGAGGCTCTCTTCCTCTGGTAATGGAAACAGGCTAAAGGTGCCTTGGACACAGGACACAGGGGGTGAAGGACATTGCTGTATCAGCTTCCAAAGCTAAGATCCTATCAGTACCTCTTAGTTTCTACTGTTGATTCTGATGTAGTTATTCACTCTTAAACTAACCCAACCTTTGTTGTCTGTCCACTTCTCCCTGTATCAGGAAGGAGTGCTGAGAGTCAATTAAGAGATGGATAAAAACAACTTGTTAAAGTGAAAACACTGAGGTAATGCCCCAGCCTGGGAGCTAAAAGGGCTCCCCTCACGAGGGGAGCTCAAGCACTCCTTTCTTCAGAAAGTGTAAAAGAGGAATTCATTTGTTTCCTTCTCTCTCCTTGGAGTGGGGGTTTTCAGGTGTGAGATTACTTGGCTGAGGGGTTCTGAAGAATACTGGTCTCCTGGGTTGCCAGGGGCTCTCAAGTTCCTCTTTAGGGCTTGAATGCAGCAGGCAAGGGAGAGAAGCTGGGGGCTCGGCTCTTCCCGTAGCATGCAGTGTTTGTGAGAGAAAAGAAAAGGGCCTTGAGATTTCTTTCCAGGCTCCCCGCGATAGTACACAGCAGACTCAGGCCGTGCTTGGTATTTGCTACGCGTCCACAAATGCTGATGTTTAAGAGAACCTGAGAGTGGTGGACCAGTAAAATGAAGTGATAGGCAATTTTGCTGTCACCAGCAGGGTCCAGGTGGGTGAGAAGAGCAAAAACTGACTGGCACCTAAAGGTCCCCAAGTGGTGCAAACACTTCGTGTTTGGCTGGTTGATGATTAGAACCCACCAATGGCATTTCAGAAGAGACAGGCCTGGCAGTAAGACCTTCTAGCAAGGTCACAGCTAAGAAAGCTCAATGGAGCAGTTCAACTCTGTAACACATGGGGCCTCCTAAGTTACAAATCAATAATGGAAATCAAATAGACAACAAAATCACCCTGTCTCCTCCCTCCTGGCCAGATGAGTACGTAGACATAAGAAATAAAGGCCTGAAGGTTTTCATTCAATATTAGTCTTACTAGAAGTGTCTATAGGAAAGCCCTGGGGAGCGTTTGTTTGCCTATGGCATTCTGCAAAGGAATGATGACACATGGATATCGTGAGGAACGGTATGAAAACCAAAATTCAGAATGATAACCATGGAAGTTAGTTTGTTGTCCCAAGTCTCACCTAAGCTAAGATTTTCTAGCTCTGTGCACTTATGAAACTTGCATACAACTCCCAATGCTTCTTCATGGAGCCCAGGTAACAGTCCTCCAATGACGCAAAGCACTAGAGGGCCAGATTTCCTGCTACTCACTTTGGGGGAAAAGTTCCCAACATGACCCTAACATTAACTTTTGCCTAAATCACCTCGAGAGCATAAGGAAACCATATGTCCAGACATATAGTCAAAGTATGACTTTCTTTTAGTTGCTTGAAAATCTCACTAAAAATTATACAGATGCCTTCTGGCTATCAGCTTGGAGTGAAGAAAACTTGGTTCTTCAAAGTCATGCATTGTTCAACAAATATCAGTAAGGTCGCGTCCACCATGTCTAGTGAAGGAGAAAGATGGATTACAAGAACCAGGGAAGCTGAGAGTGACAATATGAAGTCCAAAGGGAAGCAGAAAGGGCTAGAGGGTGGGAACTGGATCCAAAGCCTAGCCTGGAGGTAGGGTTTCAAGACACAAAGTCTAGAGGTAGCTTAGGACAAATGCCTGAAAGAGAAGGGAGACTCATAGCAAAATCCTTATATAAAATCCACACTAGGTGAATCTATAGAGATAGTAATTCGATTAATAGTTTCTTAGGCTTATGGCAGGGGAGTACAAGAATGAAGGAAGTGTTCTAAAATTAATTGGGTTGATTATATAGCTAATGTATTTAAGTCATTGAATTATATGATATGTGAATTTCATGTCAATAAATCTGTTAACAAATAAAATTTTTTAACAAATAAAGGAAGAAGGGGATTAGTTTCAACCCCAGAAACGCACGACATAACAAAAGCTAAGTCAGACCTTGTTGGGGAGGGGCAGAGATGATAAAGGGCATGGTAGGTAACAGCGAAATAGGCTGATAAGTGTATTTTAGAAGATTCACTTTGTGGATCTGAACTAGGAGCTATACCTCTTTGTTTTATTTTCTTTGTAGTAAGTATCCCTATAGTGCTTATTTTAAACTAATCATCTCCTTCATTAGAATGAGGGTTCTCTGAGGACAGACACTTACCATTTTTAGTCAATGCCTGAAACTTGGTAAAAATTCCATAAATATTTCCTGAATGGTGACACATTGCACCCAAAGTGCTTGAGAGATCTCAGAATGGCCCTCAGGAGTTTTTAGACAAATCTTTCTTTTTCTCTTAATTTACATCATTCCTTTATATGTATTGTGCCAAAATTTTAAAAAGGCAAGCTAGGGTTTATTATGATTTGATAATACTTAATTTATGTGGTGACAGTTCGGGGGGAAGATTGAGGAGTTCCAATAGACCACCTGGTTTCGTTTGCAGCACTTGGGCTTTAATGCTATCTCACTGGGTTTCTGTTTGAAAACTGCTTTGCTGACACAGTAGACCCCAAACCACCTAGCTGAATGCCTTACTGTGATTAGTAGCTGGGTAACAGGAAGCTAAGTGCTGACACTTCCACCACCCAGATCTGCCTCGCAGTGTTAATCTAATGTCATTTTCCATACTCTTCTTTCCTGGACCTATCATCACTCGAAGGCAGAAAGAAATACCCTAACTAGCTAACTACCCTTCTTTTTACTCAACTTAATCCATTTAAAACAGTGGCTGGCACACAATCAAAAGTACTGCGATGTGTAATTTACTCAAAATGGAAAAACTTACGGAAGTTGTTACTGTGATTCTTAAAAATCACTTTTCAAATTGCTTAACGAGTATGGCTGGTGGGGGAGGAGGAGACAGCACACAGCTCAAATGTCAGGCATTTGAAACAAGGAAATAGAAGTTCTGTCTCTCAAGTCCTCTCTGTTCTTGAAGAAGTCGTCTGTGGTGGGATAATTCTCCTAAAGTGGTAGTTTTTCAGAAAATGAACTAAACTCAATCTTGGTTGGGGAAGTTTTTCTTACAGTGTCAAAAGGATAAGCACATGGATAGCTGAGGTAGTTAGTTTATTGCGCCAACCTGGCCAATAAACACACTTAGGGTTGGTTAATTGAAAGGCAGCAGGATAAATGGCTCGGTGAGCCTCGACTTTCTAGTTCTCGGGTCTCTTGCTTGCTGATGG
>NW_022103919.1:230420-243985 GCF_000313985.2 Echinops telfairi
GAAAAGGGGAACCGATTACAAGGATCTACATATAACCCCCTCCCTGGGGGACGGACAACAGAAAAGTGGGTGAAGGGAGATGTCGGACAGTGCAAGATATGACAAAATATTAATTTATAAATTATCAAGGGTTAATGAGCAGGGAGTAGGGAGGGAGGGGAAAAAATGAGGAGCGGATACCAGGGGCTTAAGTGGAGAGCAAATGTTTTGAGAATGATGAGGGCAATGAATGTACAGATGTGCTTTACACAATTGGTGTATGCATGGATTGTGATAAGAGTTGTATGAGCCCCTAATAAAATTATTTTTTTTTAAAAAGAGTTAGGCCTTGGAAACCAACAGGGGCAGTTCTACCCTGTCCTACAGGGAGGGTCCCAATGAGTCTGAATTGACTCTGGCAGTGAAATACATATGGCGCCCCAGTATCACAGTGGATTCACACCGGGCTGTTAACCAGGGGTTTGAAACCACCAGCTACTCTGAGAGACAGAGGAGGAGCTTTCTGCTCCTGTGGAGCTCTTCAGTCTCGGAAAGCCACAGAACAGTTCTACTTTAGATCCTATAAGGTCACTAGGAATTGGAATTGACTTGATGGCAGTGAGTGAGTTATAAATACGTTTTTTGTTAGTTAAAAAAAAATTTACTTCTCTCCTTGATTAAAAAAAGAATGCTTTCAGTAGAATCAAATCCAAACATAATTGAAAGCTTCATTTTTCCACAGGGCATAAAGCTTAATTCATTGGGAAACAGTTTATTGGAAAACAAAAAGTACAAGGCAAAAGGCCTAATCATGTATGCAGAAAAGGAAACCAGACCCTAAGGAGAAAGCTAGGTTACCCAGTGTGCTTATGTGGCAACAAGGCTAAGGGCAGCTGACATCCACTGAGTGTTTACTAAGGACTGTTCTACACGTGTTCAGTAAAAACCATCATTTACAGAAGACATAGCTGAGAAGTAGTTAGAGACTTGTCAAGTTTCATAGCTGTGTGAAAGGTGGGGCTGGGGTTGAAATGCCATGAATTACTTAATGTGGCCCTTCTAGATATCTTTGTGGAACCCTGTTGTAACACTTCCCTGAGGAGGGCAGAGTCGGAAGGGCCAAGGACAAAGAGGGGCATGCCTGAGCGCACAGTTGAACGGACACTGCTCTGGCTGAAGAGCTGTTGTTTAACGTTTCTTATCCTGAACTATAACCTGTGAATGCCCTAATAACTACACAGTTGTGAGCAATGTCTGTGGGTTCTTTATGGCCACTGCCACAAATTATCAAACTCGCATAGAAGTAGGGCTTTTTTTGGTCTATGTAACTTTTTGTTGTTTTTTGCTTTCCAGTGAAAGTAAAAAGTTTATTTCTGGGGAACATAATTTATACCGCACATTTTCAAATCGAATGACATCAGAAAGCAAAAGTGGTATCCCTCTCCCTCATTCTAGAAATAAGGATAGAAAATTTCTTCTAAAATCTTGACACATGGAAGTTTAGCACCAGCATCCAAAATGAACAAATAAGGAGGGGAAAGCATTTTCTACATATTTCAGAATTCTTTGGTTGGGGTTCTTCCCCATGTGATATTAATATTTCTTCTTTCAATTCATATTACCAAAACAGTAAAAACGAGGAAAAAATATATAAACCTAGTGGCTGCTGAAACTGGGGAGATGGCTCTCTTATCTTCTGTGCAAGGATTCCTAGAATCTGTTTGCTGAAAAAAAAATGCTGACATTTTCCTTTTGCAGTTGTTTGTTTCTTAAAAAAATAACAAACATTCTAAAGTACAAATCTTAATTCTTCTTCCACTTTATTGCTCAGATGTTTCTTTGGTGTTGCTATGGTCATGGTTTTTATTTTGTTCTTTGTTGCATTTTCTGATGCATTTCCCTAAACTATGCTTCAGGGGGAAAAATACTAGACTCAAGGATTAAGGTAACTAAAAAAAAAAAAAAAAAAAATTAAGGTAACTGAGTTCATATCCCATCCACGTATCTTTTAATTACATTTTTGGAAGTCCCCTTGGTTTATCTTCTGTTTTCTCAACCATAAGAAAAATGCCACAAACTCTTTATTTAAAAGTTAAATGGAAAAACAACAACAACAATGAAAGCCACCTGGCAAGCAGTAAATATAGGGCAGGTATAACCTAATAAGTATCATTACCTTGTTTTTCCCCCCACCCCTCTCCTCCCTCACGCACAGCAACAATCTGAGCATGTTGCCTTCTAAAAGAAAATGGTGTGGACAAAAAAAAGTTAAATGAGAGACAGGGGAGGAAAAGCATCTCTCTGCATAGGCAGCCCTCTCCCAATTTATCCACTCTGACTTCAGCTAATTAAACATCTGTCTCAATGGTCTGCTCAGCAAATTAGTCATCCCCATTTTGTGACACTGATTGTTGGTTGCAGCCTTTTCCCCACTTGCTCCCATTCCCAGAAACTTCTAGGAGTTTACTCACCAGGCACATGGCAAGGAATGATTCAGGGTCCCCATTAACCCCCTACAGTTGCCCTTGGTGCCAGTGCTGTTCATATGCTGCCAGGCGTGCCCTCAGACATGCCTCCCAAAATAAACCTGTTAAGGAGCAACAACTTTTTTGGTCTACATTTCGGATTTCTAAATGATGATCCATCTTCTAAGCACTACGTATATGTACAACAAGAAGCTAAAATAGAGTATTTAACAAATAATCTACGTTTTAAACTAGTTTTGATGACAAAGCAAGCAGGGAAGACATGGTCTCTAATGGAGTGAGCTGGAGACTAGTGAATTACTAGTTAACTGTGTCCATACACACAAACCCTAAGCAAAAGCTTTGCTGGTGATGCGGTGGACAAACATGTATGTCCTTATGTCCTGGCCCAGATTCGTGCCTTTCTCTGTATACTGCCCAGCGTGTATATGACATGGGGGGGGGGGGAGATATAGACTACAGGGCACATCCTATGAATGGTTTTCTAATACAAATAAAGTTTCCTGATTTAAATTTAAATGTTTTGAAGGGTAATTTGTTTTTCTTAACGTTTTATACAAGCAAAGCTTCTGACAAGGAATATGTATTTTAAATCTAGCACAAATGTGCAATGAATATTCATACATGACTGTTCACTGCATCGTTTCTTTAATATTGTAATACTTAAAATTTGGAAGCAATCTAAATGTCTATCAATAGAAAGCTGATTAAATAAATTTTATTAGGAGGATGAAAATAGTGATCACTCATAGAAAATAATTGTAACATTAGTGAATGAAAAAAATCCATGTAAAATTATATATACTATATCCTTTTAAAATTTTATATATATACATTTTTTAACATATACATTTTTTAAAACTTTTCATTGTGAACTGGCTGACGGTACAGAGCAAATCAATTTTACATTCAACAATTCAAATGTTTTAAGTCATTGATTATATGCCCCCCAATGTAATATCACTTATCCCACTTTCTCCCTGTTTCCTATTTCCATTCTTTTTGCTGTCCTAACCCTTCCTGCCTTCTGAATTTTGGTCTTGGGTAAATGCTGCCCTAATGATCTCAATGGTTGACAGTGTTCTAAGGAGTTCATACTTCCCTCCCTAATTACTGCTCACCTTATAGACCTGCTTCTGTTTGGCTGAAAACTGGATGAGGCCTGAAGGGTGACTTAGGATTTCACTAGTCTCTATCTGACAAGCCTGTTCTTTTCTATGATTTTGAGTTTTATTGCACATTTTACTCCCAGTATCTTCTAATGTGGTCCCTTTCAGACCATTCACATATATTTTTTGCAAGTTCATGTAAGCTATTGAGTATGTTCTAGTTGATAGGCACCCTACTAGGTACACGGAACCTTACAGCACTGGGCTGTAACAGAAAGGCTGGTGATTCGAACCCACCAGCTGCGCAAAAGAAGAATGTGGCAGTCAGCTTCCATAAAGATTTAAAGACTTGTAATGTCTACAAGGAAGCCCTACTTTGTACTATAATGAGCTGGAATTAACTTGATGCCAATGGGTTTAGGGTTTGGGCTACTAAATCCTGGGTATATGGTGTTAAGGATTTTTTGTCTACATGAAACTTCCAGCCTATATGTATAGCTGTATATGAATTGGGGGGTGAGGGAGGCTAAAGGAGTTACACCAAAGAAGTTAAGAAGAAATTTTGATTTTTAACTTGGGAACCTCCATAATGTTTTAAAATATGTTTTCAGTAAATATTTAATTTTTTTAATTAAATAATCATTTTATTAGGGGCTCATACAACTCATTACAATCTGTACATACGTCATCTGTGTCCAGCACATTAGCACATACGTTGACTTCATCATTCTTACGACACCCGCCCTCCACTTGAGCCCTTGGTGTCAGCTCATTTTTCCCCTCCCTCCCTGATCCCGCCTACTCCCGAATCCCTGATAATTTATAATTTATTATTATTTTACGTATTTAATTTTATATAAAAAAATGAACACTTTAAAAGTCTGTCTTACTATTACCTTATTTTAGTATTAACTCCAGGAGATCTTTTTTTTTTTTAAAGAAATCATTTTATTGGGGGCTTGTACAACTCTTACCACAATCTATACATACATCCATTGTGTGAAGCACATTTGTACATTTGTTAACTCCAGGAGATCTTAAAACAGCCCTAAGTTAGCTTAGTTCTTCCCAAACTGTACATTCATCTCTAAGAAAAGAAATCAGACTTGACCATGATGTCCACCCTGTGTCTTAACCCTAGCACCATCCACTTTTCCATGGTCCTATCATCTGTGGGGCAGCAAAAAGAAGGCCTCCGACAAGATGGACTGACAGTGGCTGCACCCAGGGTCGCAAACATAAAAGCCTTTGTGAGGCCGGCTCAAGGCTGGGTAGTATTCTGTTCTGCTGTGGGAGAGGGTCCCTAGGGGTCAGAACCAACTCAACGGCACCTAGTGGCGACCTCATCTGTGCAAGTTTCCCCCAGAACCTCCTCACGGGTCTCTCTGGCTCCTGTTCTGTGGCCTTTAGTCCATTTAAACCACACACCATTTTAAACCACAGACAGTGCATTATCTACAAGAAAGTCTGGTTATACTGCTTTTCTTTCACTGGCTCTCCTCTGCCATTTGAACGAAGTTAAAATTCAATGCAGTTTACAAACATGACCTGGCTTTTCCAGAATGCACCAAGATCTCTCATTGCATTCCCTTAGCCTGAACACGCCTTTCCCATCCTTCTCTAGGCCAGTTCCAAGTCATCTTTCAGTCTTACCCAAGTAAATTGTGCAGGACACTTCAGATTCCCTAAGATTAGACGAGGGTGCTCTCTCACCCAAGTGCATGCAGCCACTATCCTTACTTCCACTTAGACATGCACGCTTATAAATGCCTGCTTCTCTGTCTAGCTTCCGAACTAAACAGCATGCACCTCAAGAGTAAAGACCATTTCCTGGTCTCTATAAAATCTTAGAGCCTACTGATTGCCTGCTACATAGCAGACTTTCAATAAATGAATATGCCTTCTCTTTTCGTTTGTGCATAGTATCAGGGATCCAGATTTCTGGCCTCTGCATGCTTCCACGGTTCACACTCTGTCCTTTTTCTAGCCAATGAGTTGCTACTACTTATGTTCTGTGATGACGTCTCAATTAACACGGTCACCTAGGCTTGGAATGCTCTTCTCCCAATTTACCTGCTGGGCAAAGTTTAAATCAGTCTTCAAAAAACCATCCTAGAAATCACTTACTCCAGAAAGTCTCTTCTGAGCCCCCTGTACCCAGCAGTTTTAAATATTCCTTATCTGGGCCACTTGAAGAGCTTATCTCCTTGTACTCGTGCATTTATCATCTTTCACTACCTTTTTTAGGAGTCTGTCTTTTCATTGGATTTTTTCGCCTGATTGCCAGGACTGAGGGTAGCATTTGAGGATGACTGGTGAACTAATCAGGTGCCCTGGGAGTGTAGTGGTTACAGGTTGGGCTGCTAAAACTGCCAGCCACTCCTCTGGAGAGAGAAGAGGCTTTTCACTCCCATAAAAGGTTGCAGTCTTGGAAACCCTGCAGGGTAGTTCTACCCTGACTTAGAGGGTTGCTATGCGTCAGAATTGACTTGATGGCAGTGAGTTCGTTTTATTTTTGTTGTGGTTCTTGAACTAATCAGGGTTTCTTAGAGCCAAACATATGGCCTCCATCCCTCCCCAATTCAAAGTACATATCACCCCGCCCATTTACACAGTGTCCTAAACTAATCTTTATTCACCTGGTCCTGTGCTAAAGCTGAGGAAAGGGAAGGAGGGCCCTGAGAGAAAAGTCCCTGATTACACATATAGTTACCACCGTTCCTTAATTCCAAGATGCTTTTTTCTCTCTTCATTTTTAACATTTCTAAAATCAGAAGACGGCTTGCAGTCAATATTAAAAATTGATGCAACAGTACTTTTTTAAAAAATCCTGGAAAAAGATGATTATATTAGTGGAGCTCTAAAATTAGTCCCTATTCATAAGGGTTTCACTGATTAATCCCTCAGAAGTGGATCAGTCAAGGCTTTTTTTCTACTCTGTGCAAGCCACCTCAGTATGAGAGGCAAGTGTTCGAACAGCACAAGGAGACCCTACGTAAAACCAGGAAGGTATGCCCCAGGGTTGCTTCTTTTCACTGTCCTTTAATCTGTCGGCTGAGCAAATAATTAGAGAAGTTGAACAATATGAAGAACTTGGCATCAGGATTGGAGGAAGGCTCAATATGCAGGAGACACAACCTTAATTACTTAAAAACTGATGAAGATCAAAGACTACAGCCTTCAGTATAGATTACAAGTCAATGCTAAAAAAAAGGACACTTCACACCTTGACCTACAGACATCATGAGAGAGAGAGAGAGAGAGAGAGAGAGAGGAGATTGAAATTATCAAGGGTTTCATTTTACTTGTATCTACAATTAACACTCATGAAAGCAGCAGTCAAGAAATCAATATATTACATTGGTCTTGCTGCACAAGACCTCTTTAAAGTGTTAAAAAGTAAAGATGTCACTTTGAAGGCTAAGAGGCACCTGACCCAAAACCATGGTATTTTCAACAGCCTCATATGCACGTGAAAGCTGGAAAATAAATAGAAAGATTGGTGAATTGATGCATTTGAATTATAGTGTTAAGAAAGAATATTGAAAGTATTATGACCTTCAAATCTCTCTTGATGGATGTACAGAATGCTTCTTAGAAATGAGGATGCTAAGCCTTGGTCTCACTTATTTTGAACATATCATCAGGAGAGGCCTGTCCCTGGAGAAGGCTATCATACTTGTTAACGATCACCAAAAAGAGGAACAGCAATGAGATGGAATGACAGTGGCTGCCAACTACAGCCTTAGGCACAACCACAGTTGTGAGGATGGAGCAGGACTAGGCAATGTTTCCTGACATAGGGTCACTCATTCTGAGTCTGAGATGACTTGAGGGCACTTAACAACAAAGTTAGGGCTCTCAGGGATGGACCCAGTGAAACAGAAGTTCTCTGACTCCAAACTGTGTGCACCTCCCACACCAGTCCCTATTGCCTCTTGGGAGTTGAGTTAGTTAATTGTGCCAACCTGGCCGATAATCACATGTGGGGCTAATTGAAAGGCAGAGGGATAAATGGGTGGTGAGCCTCACCTTTCTAGTTCTCGGGTCTCTTGCTTTGTGATGGTCGCACCAGGGTGCAGCTGCCTTAGCAGTTCCCTGCTTCAGCTTGCAAGATTGACTTCCTACAAGACATCCCCAAGGAGAAGCCACATGGACCTATCCTGATGCAGCCCTGGGTGCTGGAGCAGCCGTGTGGAGACCCCTGCTAATGCTGAGATGCTTATTCGTTCACTGACTCAGCTTTCCTCCTGCAGTCGGCATCATTGCCTCTGTTTTGTGAGGTGGAGGACTTTGTGGACTGGTGTTGGGTTAATGGGTTAATGTTGGACTTGTGGGCTTGGGCAACATTGGGTTGGGATGTTTTCGTGATGCACACTTTCTTTACATAAAACTCTCTTATACATGAATTGCTGTGGATTTGTTTCTCTAAAGCACCCAGACTAATACAGGAGTATACACATTCTTTCTGCTTTTTCTTTAATCTAGCCTAGGCTCTGACTGCCCAGATGGAGTGAATGAATAGATACAGTGATGGAAAAGGAACTTCTGAATGATTCGTGACTAGGAGGAAAAGTAAATGCTGGTTAAATACAGTTTGGGCGGGTGATATATTTCAAGTTTTTCTGGCATGGCAGTTGCGAGAACCCATAACACCCTTCTAAAATAACTGGGTCTCTAAAATGGTTCCAAAAGATTTTTGCCTGACATAAATTCTCTCAATTTCCAGGCTTTCTGGATAAAATAGTTGACTGCAATGCCATCTTTAACATGTTCCACTCTCTACGCGAGAAGATCCATCAGGACTCTCGGAGCACTCCAGACGGGGGAGGCTCAGGTGAGATGAAACTTCAAGATAAAGAGACAGAGAGAAGAAGCAAGGAGGAATATTTAACTTGGAGCAGCTTGCACTTCTGAGTTATGTACTTAAACGCTACAATATCCCTAATTTACTAAACATTTCCCCACTCGTTCACTGAATACTGGGTTATCTGGTCCTTATTTCTTATTCAGTCCCCCAAAATGAGTGGTATCAGCTTGATTACTTTTTTCTCACACAAGGAGTATTTTCCTATATTTTGGACTGCATTTTGGAAAAAAAAATACCCAAACAATTATTTTTCCTGATTAAAAAATGAGCTATGACAACATAAAGAAATGCCACATCTATGTATCTGGATCACAAATTCTATTTTCATAGAAGAAAGGTTACTGGATTTTCTCTCTTTAAAATTACATGTGAAGCAGGATTCTCTTTTCCTCTCAACCTTATTGCTAGAAGAGTCTCCAGCTTACTTTAGTCTTTGGAGAGCATTTCAGGTTATAAGAGTGTTCAAAAAACAAACACAAACAAGCCCAAACCCTTCATCTGAAACATGTAATCTTCACCTTTCTATAAGGGCATCCCAGGACAGGTATATGTTGCTTTAAGAAGGCTAGACATAAAACATTATAACTGACACCAACACAGACAAACTATGCAATTACAAAAAGAATTCCTGGCTTTACATCCAGATTCACCACAGGGTTCCCTTAAATGCTGCATTTCCCCAGTGCATTTAGATCTTAGAATCAATGAACATTTCTGTTTACAGAATTTTAAATTTGTTCTCCCATTAGGGTTCTAATGAACAACATGGCACAATAAAACGAGTATGAGCTTTGAGGTCAAAAAAAACCGAAGCTCCAATTTAAGATCTGTCATTTACTTACTGTGAAAATGTGGGTAACTTTAACTTCTCTGAGTCTCATCTGTGAAACAGACATAATGAAATCTACTTCCCAGGGGTAGTGGGAAGATTAAATGAAATAATATCTGTAACTACACAAAGGTGCTCAATAAATCAGCTTATCTTCTATCCTTCCACTCTCACCTCCTTGGATCAGATCTTGGGGAAAGCAACTTCTTAACTAATACACAAATCCCCCTTAACACACTCTTGATAAATAATACAATGAATTTAGATACAACTTGTTAAGTCTATTTGGTATAAGAGTCAGACCACTGTGTGAGCTGTGGTTGTCAGGCCACATGCTGTTACAGACTCTGAATCCCCCTGGACCCTCCCTACCATCTTGACTCCTTGGGCTCTCTGCCTGTTCTGTATCACTCAGTCACATTGCAACCATCAATTCTGGTCACCTTTTTCCTGTTCTTTTTGTTCATATTCTCTGTATAATCCCTGCTCGCTCAGTCTCAATGTATCTCACAGTGATTAGAAGTTTGGGTTTTATTCTAAGTGCAAATAAATGGCGGGCATTGCAAGGTTTGGAGCAGATATGATCTGATTGATCCTTTAAAATACCCCTCTAGCTTTTGTGTTCTGCTCAGGGCAGAAGCAAGAAAATCAGTGAGGGTACTACTTCAAAACTCTGGGTGAGATATCATGGTGACTCGTACTTATCCAATGGAGATGAAAGACTGAATGGTTTGAAGAGCTATTTTGGAGTTAAAACCAACAGGTTTGCTACTAGCTAAGACATGGGGAATTGTAGCAGGGAAGAACTCAAGGTTGACAACTAGAAAATTGGCTCAGGCAATGGATGAGTTACAATAGATCAATTACAAGTGTACCCTATCATTTAAAAGGGGCCCTGGTGGTGTAGTGGTTATGTGCAAGGCTGTGATCTGCGAGGTCCACACTTCACCAGTTGCTCTGGGAGACAAAGACAGGGCTTTCTACTCCTGTAAATAGAGTATTGGACATTCACAGGGGCATTTCTACCCTGTCCTACAAGGTCAATCTGACACACTGCTTTGAGTCAAATCGACTCATGGCAGTAAATTTCATTTACTGGGTTGGGAACCTGACTTCATCTTTCTAAGAGGGTCAGTTTTGTTACTTTTTCTTTTTTTCAATGAGGAGAATTAAGAGAATTAACTACGTAATCAAAAACATCTTCTTACATTAAAATATGTCATGCCTTCTACAGCCACTGCTTTGAACTACACTCTCCCTCCCCCATATTCCCCAAATCTTTCCAGCTTAAAGGTGAAGGTCACCCATTTAAATGTCAATGTCCCAAGGAGTTCCCTGACCCTCCTTTAGGTCACAGAAATCTTCTGCATCCTGTTATTTTCTCTTTCTCAGGCATTAAAGAAACATTAATATGCTTCAGTTCAACCTTTTAGCAGATAATAGAAAGATACCTCCATTTCAGTTAAAACCAAGACTAAAACGGAGCAAAGCAGAAAATAATTTTGCATGGTAAATCTCATTTCCATGTCTTCTCTTTTGTAAATTAAGTGATGCCTCTATATCTGTGTCAATATCAACATTGAAATTGGAGCTGTCTCCATTTTCCAGGAGTGTTTCTGTCATATTTAACATCCTATTGTAGGAGGCTCATGACGCATGATGGGTAATAGCAGTTTTTAAGAAATTAATTTTATTGGGTGTGGCAAGTATTATACACATACATGTGTGTACATACATGTTTGTAAATATGACAGAAATTTGACCCTTCATATTTTTATATGTGCAATGCAGTGATGGGAACAACATGTGTAAAGAACAACAATAATAAAATACAGAGAAGCTCAGAAGGCCTGTAAGGAATGACCTTGACAAAGACAGGATTTGATGAACTAAGGCCTTTATTCACTAAATAACAGGTTAGTATATTTCACTGGCTAAATTAAGGGAACCTGACAGGCTCCTCTTCACTATTTAAAAACACAGCCACTCGGCTGTTAAAAGTAGTAAAGAGCTTCCATCTAATTCTCCCGAAACGGAATTTTCCATTTACAGTTTTCTTAAACAGTGGGGATTTTCTGCCAATGCAGGTACATTCCAAATGTCAAGTAGGTCAGTAATAAAATGAAAAAGCCAGAGAGAAACTGTAAAAGAGACATTTAAAAATGGGCCTTAGCAGAGAACTGACTGGGATGTACTGTGAAAAGATTACTAGAGTTCAGTGCACGAATATTAATAGGAAAAAAACCCAACCAAAACACCAAACCCTGGAGTGCTCATAAATAATTATGACTTGAAGTAATTACAACTAATACAAGTCAAAATTTTAGATCAGTTACAAGTGTCTGTAATGATAATCTATTTATAAAAAGTAAAAACATTTTAAAACCCTAGGACTTTCCATTGACAAAGTTTTTTACCTAAACAGAGAATTCCTTTGGTCAATCAAACATTTACCACCTTCTGATCTTTTAACAAATAAAAATTTGGGCGGAGACACCACAGGGAAGGACAACAGGCGCTATTAAATATTAGGCCTGAAGTTTGTTTAAATTTTAATTTCATTATTATTAAAAAGCTGTGTGGCCTGTCTGGGCGGGGGAGGGAAAGATGAGAGAAGTTAAAGGTTTGTAGGTACAAAAAAGAGCTGCCCTGTCAACCAACCAAAGAATTTTGAAATCTTGTTTGAGTCCACCAAATCACATGAGAACTTTCCATTCAACATGACATGCTGTTTCATTTCTAGTGGTATTTCTCCTCCCCCTTTAAGAGTTGCCAAAAGACAGGCATTTTCCTGCATTCAAATAGAGAAAGGCTGCTGGAAGAGAGAGCTGAGCACTCACTCTCCTTTCCCTGACTGGGACATGGTAGGCAATATCCTACAAAGACTTAGCAGGTCACTGGGATAAGGATCACAAAGCAGAGGATGAGAACGTTCTGCCATGGCCTGCCACCAAGTTCCTAACGGGGAAACAGTAACTATTTCATTGCCTACTTCAAGCAAAATGTACTTGTGGTTCCCTCTATGAAAAGAGGAGGAGTTTCCTCTTTAATCACCCTCCAAAAGAAATCCATTCTATAATATGAAGTCCCAAACACAAAACATACCCAGACATTACTAAGTTAGCCTGAAACAAATAGCTTCAGCTAAACTGAAGATCCTTCTATTTCACAAAAGCACACTTAACACACTAATAGGAAGAACTTAATTGAAAAAGCTTTTTGGACTAAGAAGATGGAACATAATTTATGTAAATGAATCCATATTAATTGGTGCCCCAAGGATAAAAAGAAGAGGAGCCCTGGTGCCACAGTGGTTACAAACCTGGGCCATTAACCACAAAGGCAGCAGTTCAAAAGGCTTTCGACTCCCATAAAGACTTAACAGTACTGGAAACTCTCGCAGGGGCAGTTCTACTCTGTCCTATAGAGTCTCTATGAGATAGAATCAACTTGATGGCAATGAGTTTGCGTATAAAAAGAAAGGAGCCTGGGTGGCACTGTGGATTAGGATGCTAACTGTAAGATCAGCTGTTTGAACCCACCAGCCAGCCACTGACTGGGAGAAAGATGAGGCTATCTGCTCCCATAGTGATGTACAGTATGACAACAACAACAACAACAAAGATTCACAGTTTCAGAAACCCTACCATGGAACAGTAGAGCTGGAGCAGTAGTATTAAAAGGAAGAACTCTGGTGGCCCAAGATTAAGTGCTTAGTACCAACAGAGAGTAGGCCATCTGAATCTACTAACCATTCCCTTGGGGGGGTGGGGGGGGCTGGTGACGTGCTGTCATAAAGATTATGTGTTAGAAAACCCTGTGGGGCATTACTATTTTATCTTGTAGGGTCTCTTATGAGGTAGAATCAACTTGACAGAAAGTGACAACAGTAGGAAAAGGAATACATAAGGCAGGTACCTGCTTTTCTGGATAAGTCTTAGTTCTTTGCCAAGTCTATGACAAAGATTCTGATGGAAATTGCAGAGATGTACTCACATGTGAATCTAATAAGTGTGTGATAAATGTGGCTGCTGGGGATGAACACAGATGAACAAGTATGCAACTGGACAGAGATAGCTGTATTCCAGGAAGTTCATAGGTGCTTCATAGTCTTTAAAAAAAATTGTGGCAGCAGAACTGCTATTAAGAAGGTTAAAAAATTACACCTGCTTAGACCTGGACCTACTTATGTCTTTTTTATTCCTTTTCCTTCTTGTTTTCATGCCTATCTATGTAAGATAGGCAAGATAAACAATCCTGAGGAGAAAACAATGGGACCGATGGTTCTGGCA
>NW_022103919.1:244626-259415 GCF_000313985.2 Echinops telfairi
AGGGCCAGACTATAGTTTAAAAAAACTATGAACAAATTCCTATGCACACTGCACATATCTTATTTTGAAGTAAAAAACAAAAGGGGGCAAAAACATCCGGCAGGCCAGATAAATGTCCTCGGTGGGCCGCATGTGGCCCGTGGGCCGTAGTTTGAGGACCCCTGATCCAAAACAATCATACCAATGTGAACAAATGTGGGTGGAGTGGAGACCCAAAGCCTATCTGTAGACAACTGAACATCCCCTTACTGAAGGGTTACAAGGAAGGGACAAGTCAGCCAGGGTGCATTACAGCACCAACAAAACACACAGTATTCCTCTAGTTCTTTCATGCTTCCCCCACTCCCACCCCCGACCATCATGACCCCAGGTCTACCTTATAAACCAAGCTAGACTGGAGCATGCATACTGGAACAGATAAGAGCTCTCGACACATGGCATCCAAGACAGATAAGTCTCCCAGGAACAGTAATGGGAATAACGATACCATGACGGTAGGGGAAAGGTGGGAGAAGGGGGAGAAAGGGAGAATCAATTGCAAGGATTGAGGTATAATCCCTGCCCCAAGGGGAACAAACAACAGAAACATGGGTGAAGGGAGACAGCGGATGGTGTAAGATATGAAAACAATAATAATTTATCATTTATCCAGGGTTCACAGGGGTGGCGGGGAGGAAGGAAAAAAGAGAAGTTGATACCAAAGGTTCATTTAGGGAAAAAAAGTTTTGAAAACAATTATGGCAACATATGTACAAATGTGCTTGATACAATTGATGTCTGGATTTTTATAAGAGTTGGATGAAGCCCCAATAAAAAGATTTATTTTTTTAAAAAAAACTGATTGTGGTAGCAATACCACTTGATGTGACTGAATTGTGGAATGTTATCTCTAAAAGCTCCCAATAAAATGGGGGGGGGGAAATTACACCTTCTTCTTTGACAATTCAGAATAATACTTTGCTAGAATATAATGAATTACAACATGAAACTCTCCACGACAGAAATAATTTAAGGACAAAACCAAAGAATAGAAGCAGGATCTGAAAAGGAACTTAAACATCTTGGAGTAGCTGAAGTGGTTTAAAAGCTATTTGATTGGCACCTAGAACCCCAAAATATGTACTTTCCCCTGAGAAGGAGAAGATATGCCTCTTCAATCATTTCCTAAATGCTAGGAGGTTTGACCCCCATGCAGTGGAGAAAAGTCACCCAAAAAATGAACAAAAGAGGTGTTTGGAAAAACCAGAGCACCATTCATCCCAGCTAACGACTTGTTCATTATGAGTGATGATGGATAAAGACTTCTCATGCTGAGATGAAATCAAGATTTATATGCATTGTTTCCTCCCCCAACTTGTGGGAAGATCATCATCATTTAATTCTATCTCTGCGGCCAGTGATGGGCATCCAGAGAGCTGGTTATCAAACGGCGCAGTCAGCTGGCAAAAGCCGAAACGTGCAGTTGGCACATCTGGACGGAGCCGCCACAGCCGAGGGTGAACAATGACTCCTGGCAAGCATCCAAATTGCTTGCAGACGCTAGCAGGTCTCATCTACAACCGCCCCTACCAGCATCTCTCTCTCTCTCTCTTTTTTATGAGAATCAGATTTTCATTGCTCCATTCAATTGCTCTCCTCTGCCATTTTTTACAGCTCTTATCGTTCCCCTGGAATACGGCCTTGAGACAGCTCATCCGTGTCCTTCACTGTGTTATCTCTTCTAACTTTTATTAAAACTTCAGCTTTCACCTGAAGATAGCTAATTAAATCTGGAACAGATTATATGCCTTCCTTTTAAAAAGAACACAAAACTGTTTTCTCTAACCTAGCAATGGTTTTTATTTTTTCTTTCTAAAAGGTGAAACCAAAGGTGTTTAACAAGTCTCATTTATTTACGAAGCCAAGCTATTTGAGATGTCATATATAGGTCAATTTATATGAAGGCTGCCTGTGGTATGACAAATCTTTGAGCTATTTCTCAAAATAATTATTTTTCAATACCAGTAATATTTTCTTCTCTAACCCTTTAAATATTACAGTAATACCAAAAGCCTATTTGCTGTATAAAGTTCTATAACAAGGAGTTAGGGATTTGTGCATATTAAATTTCTCTCTCTCTCTCTCTGTTGCTCTCATTTAGTAAATCTTAAAAACACTTCCACCCTACCTACCCTCAAATACCAGCAACTAAGTTTCTAACATGGAAAATTATGTGAAAATAATAAAATGACAAATAATGCTCCTAATTTATGTATTGACTGTTTTCAAGGCAGAGTTATACATATTAATTGTTAACACAAGAAGCTCTATCTTGTCTACTACAATCAATGACACAGCTTCTTTAACTGATCAAACACATACTTCTGACATATGCTACTTCCTCAGTCCCTTCCTTGGACATAGGGACAGCTTAAAAACCACTTTTTCTTTTGGCACTGGGTCTCTGCTATCCAGACCCTCCTAGAAAGGAGATCTGAAACAAGTGAGCCAGCCATCAAACACACACACACACACACACACACAAAAAACACGTGCCTTTTCCACTAGGTGTCAGCCTCTGTTGTCAGAGTGTGATTAACTGTCCCACCTGAAATTTTCTGGGATCCTTTCCTCCGCTTCACTGCTTTCAGCAATATTTCTTTCATGGTGACCTTTGTGTTGTCCACCTGAATAAGGGAGAATCCATGAGCAGCATTTCTGTAGGGAAAGACCAGTAGTATATCATCACCAACACTCAACTAGAGAGAGAGCATTCGCTGTGTTTTAGATAATGTATATATAGCAATGTGCCAATTATTTTTAAACTAGTTGAATAAACCTACTTCCAATAATGATAGAAAAGCTTTCTGGTACTAGAAATTCTGAATGGAAGAGAGGTTCTGGTGAGGGAAGGTTTAATTTATCTTAAATTGTACCTAACTGGTCAGCATGAAGGAGCCCTGGTGGCTTAGTGGCCCACTGCTAACCACAAGGTCGGCAATTCAAACCCACCAGCCGCGCGGAGGGAGAGAGATGATACTCCCTGTTCCTAGAAAGATGTACTACCTCAGAAACCCACGGGCAGTCCTGCTCTCCTGCATCAAACAGTGGCAATAGGTCAGAATTGGTTCAATGGCACTCAGTTTGGCTTGGGTGTGGTCTATGTGAACTACTATACCCAAACCCAATCCTGCAGCAAGAGTTGACAAATAAACCTGGCTTGGGTGAGCAGATGTCACTACAGGCAGATACTACCATCAGGGAGATTCAGAGCGGAAACATCACAGAGGGGCTAGAGAACAAGCAAAAGAAAAGGCCCCAAACTGGTAGTAAATATTTGTATTTTGAAATATAGTTTGGGTCCACTTTAGAAGGGATGCTTTAGTCTACTTAGGCCTATAAATCACTATATCAGTTAAAGCATAAGTAATTATAAGACAAAAACAGTAATGTTATTTGTAAACTTCTAATCAATCAAATTGGGGGTAGGGCTTTATCCAAATAGAAAACCCAAAAAAGCTAAAGTATAACTACCTTAAAAAGAGATACCTCACTCCTGGGCGAGGGAAAACTTCACCAGGACAGTTAATTGCAATAGCAAGTATCCCAACTACTACTTACTATGCTTGGGCACTGGAACAAAACAGGCCAATTCCAATTAGCTCATGCTGCACACAGAATCCAAGTTTCCAACTATGGAACATGGGAATTGCCACAAGGAGTTTGGTCACATTCCCATTTCCCCATAGGAATCTCAAAGGGGAGCATAGCCAAAAACCATGGCAGAACTTCATATTGACAAGAAGTCTGAGAGGAAAGCCAAACCCCAAGCTAAGCTCTGGGAAAGCTTTCTAACGGTAGCCTGGGCTGGGAAGGGGCCTTAAGCCCAGGTTGGACCCAACCAGGTGGATGGCTCTCCACAGGGGCTGGGGGGTGATCTCAAAACCAAGGGCCCAATTTGCTTCCCTAATACAGAGACATCTCCACACCTCACCATCCCATACGGCAAGCTGTTTAATCCTTGACATTCCATTTGTTAAAAAAGCAAAAGCCGATGCTGGTCTGGCTAGCAAGATCATCCATTTTAACTTGGTCAAGTTCTTGCTATCGAACAGCAGGCCTGAGAACTGTCAAGCTAATTTTCCTGAACACTCTGTTACTGAATCATGCCTGAGAGCCAACCGTTCTTTACCTCAGAAGCTGGACCCCATCCCAGAACAATCTTGAAAAGTTTATTTTAGTGATCAAAACAAAATAAGAAATAGTTCTTTAAAAAAAAAAAAAAAAGCTATATTTAGGGAGTGATGCAGTAAGCGTTACTTTGGCAAGAGTACTGAAATGTAAAGTGCCTTGTGCATTTATAAACTTGGGGGTATTTGCTCTGGCACTAGGCCAGTGTGTGTTTGGAATAAATGCCAATCATCCAAGCTCAGATTTGCCTTCCCCTGCTTTCTCCTTAGAAGTTAGTATGCGCTCCATCTGTGACAATATGTTGGGTGGTGATGAGGGGGGCCAAGAAAGGAATACAACTTCTCAGGTACTCACCACCTAATACTGGCCCAGACCTCACCAGCTCCCATCCACCTGAACTATTTCAGATTTGAGTCTGATCATAAATTGCTTACATTCTCTCCTAATCTGCTCCTGGCCGAGTGCATTATTGCAAGTCAATATTTCTCTTTTCCAGCAATAGCAAAATAAAAACTCAAAAGGGTACCTTGTGTTTGGTTGGACTAACTTTCATAAATTCAAAGTGGCCTTTTAAAAGATTCTTGAACAGAGGAAAAGCCCTAGTCTGTATCTTTCTGTCATTTCACCAAAACGTACCTGGGTGACAAGGTTAAAGCAAGCAGAGGAAATCCCTGGCACTTATCATCCACAGGCATTACTGATAAATTGTGTGGTGGAAGAATAAAGGATTACCTTCTGTATTTTTTCATTACACTTTTCTTTTGTTACAGAATACATAAATCCATTGTGGCACAATGTAATATGTATCACCATGCTACACCTGCGGACGCTTCCGAGCGGCTGCCATGTCTGTGCAGTCAGGAATGATAAGTGAACCACCCGTGAATGTTAACGATAGTGATCATTCTGAGGTAACTCGGCTCTCCATCTTCCTTTACAGCCTCCGTGCTGAAGCCAGGGTAGCAAGGTTCAGGAGAGGAAAATGAAAACAACAGTGAAGGGAAGGGGCGCACGCAGAGCTCAGAATGTGCCTTCGCAAGGGTGCAGTATCTGACTCTGGGGCTCCATTTCAGTAAAATGTGCACATTAAAAGGAGAACGAGGTTCTGACCCATGCACTGCTCACTCAACAAAACCTAATGAAAGTTTCCCCAGACCACTCCCATACTCTACTCACTTCTTTCCCTCCAGACAAATGCAAACTTTGGGTCTTGTTCCAAGTCTACTATACTTCAGGGCGTAAAATGGGTAACATTTTGATTTTTAGGTTATATACTTACAGGTTTCTAACACATACAAGTACTGAACAGAATCCTCCTGTTTAATAAATGAAAATGGTGACTTCCTGGCACAATTTTCAGCTTGACTTCTAAACATTCTTCATTTCTTTATATCTAGGATGTTTTATGGGCTTTTTAAAAAGTCTGCTGAATAATATCTTACAAAGTCACTCCTATTTAATACAGAGCATGGGGTCTGAAATTGAGAAGACAGTGGTCTTGGGGAAGAGACCAGCAGCAGGTCGGTACGCGGCAGATCCTGCCTCCCATACTTGTAATACTGCCTTCCAGGCTGAGCCTTGGTCTGTGCTGGAGATGACTAGCCCTGCGACAAGTCACTTGAAAAATGGACAAGACACACAGGTTGCAGACTCAGAGGTTAAGTTCAGAACTTGTTCCTCCTCTGGTTCTCCACAATAGCTTGTTTGTCCCCAGGGTTGGGTACGCCAGGGGCACCGAGCAGAAGCTGCCCTTCTGTAGCTCTTTGGGCTGCATGTGCTAGGTTTAGGATGAAGCTCCACTTCAGGGAGCTGCCAAGAGTACTTCAGTGAATTTTAAGTTGGGTCCTGTCAAGTCTCGTCGCTGCTGAAAAACGCATGGGCCATTTAAAAAAGTAATTATTCACTCGAGGAATTCAGCTCTGTCCCAGTGCAAAGCCACTCGGCTTCTAAAGAGAAGTTTTTATACCAGCAACTTCAACAGTCACACAATGAGTATCTCTTCTAAGTATTAAACTAGAGGTGGTGGGGGACATAGAGGAAATTGGTGTGTAGTTCTCACATCAGAAAAGCTTACATTCTGTTTATTCTGGGACCCGAAGCTGGTTGGAAGGCATACTGGAGAGAAAGAAGTACAGACAAGGAGTTAAATCCTCTTTGGTTCAAAGGCTAACTAAACCGTTACCCGCACATGTGGAAACCTCAGCTGCATGTATGAAATGAGGCCACTTCCCTCGTGGCACAATGGTTACTCACTTGCGTGCCAATCGAAAGGTTGGGGGTTCAAACCATGAGTCACTTCATAGGAGAAAAGACTGGCTATCTGCTATAAAGATGAGAGTCTTGGATACTCTATGGGATAGTTCTACTCTCTGCCCTTTAGGGTAACTGTAAGTCAGAATCAACTTAATGGCACACAACAATAAACGCCACCACCTCCCTATAGAATCGTTGAGAGGGCTGCTTAAAAGAAAGTTCGTTCTCTTTTTTGTTTTCCTTGTCCCTGTCATTCTCCCAAGATGGACCACCCTCAGTAAGGCCCTCTCTCCTGAATAGAAACTGCTTTCTGGGGGAATAAATCTCAACCCTCAATCCTTGGGATTGATAACACAGGGCCATTAAAATGTGCAATTTTCTGGGCATGGTGGCAATGTTCCAGGGCACTGTCACTGAACATCCTGGTCCAGGTGTCATGAATCCCCTGAAGCTGAAGAGAGCTCAAGTTCCAAGCAGAATCTGATTCCAAGCACTCAAGGCTCAGTTTTTTAGGGTTTTCTTTTTTGAGAAAATAAACCACAGTGGCAGACAAGTCACTTCAGCTTAACTCACTGGTTTTGGACAAGGAAGGTGTAAGTCAGAAATCACATTCATGGTGCATAGAACTTCAATGAGATCTTCAAAGCTTTCTTTATTTGCACAGTACAAATTATTTCCTGTCTGGCAATTACAATAATAATAGCAGCACTTACGATTTATTGAACACTTACTCTACACCAGCGGCTGTGCTAAGCTTTTTCAATATATATTAATACATTCTATCCTTAGATTATGTTGATGTTATTAGCTACTGTCATGTTAGCCCCCAACTCCTGGCAACCCCATGCACAATGGCATGAAACACTGTCTGTCTCATACCATCCCCAAGGCCAGTTGCAAACTGGATCACTGTAATCTATAGGGTTTTTAGGGCTGATTTTCAGATGGAGATCCCCAGTCTAAAAGGGCTGTGAGACCTGTTCGGTGTCAGAGCAACACACAGGGCTCCACAGAGCAGTGTATGAGGTGCACTGGTTGGGAACTGAGCCAAGGTCTACCTCATGGAAGGTAAGAATTCTATCCCTGAATCACCCTCCATTCTAAGATAGACATTATTATGCCCACTTTATACCCTGTTTCCCCGAAAGTAAAACATTGCCCGAAAATAAGACCTATTTACAGTTTTGCCTCTCGCTGAAATATCTGGCACCCCCCTGAAAATAAGGCCCCACCCCAAAGATACCATAACTTTGGACTCTGGAATGTAGCAGCGGATGCTGCCGCGCAGCTCACTGTTGGCCGCAGCGCAGCCGGAGCAAACAGGAAGTGTGAGGTCTCTTTTAATAAAACAATAAACAATAAATGTGTACTGTATTCTTCTTCATGGAAAAATACGACATCCCCTTAAAATAAGACCTAGCGCATCTTTGGGAGCAAAAATATATATAAGACACTGTCTAATTTTCAGGGAAACAGGGTAAAAACAGGCTTTATCCATCTACCTGCGATCACTCCACAGAAGGAGCTCTGGTGGCATAGTGGCCACGTGTTGGGCTGCTGACTGCAATGCTTGAAGTTTGAAACAACCAGCCACTCTTTCTACTTCTGTAAAGACTTAGTCTTCTCGGAAACTCACAGAGGCAGTACTGCCCTGTCCTACAGGGTTTCTACGAGTCGGCATTGACTCAATGGCAGCAAGTCTGGGTTTTTTGCATTCCTCTACTACAGATCTTATTTTAGATTCAGAAATCAACAACATGGTCCTTATCCCTAGTAGCATAGTACAAGAGGAGAGGAGACAAAAAAAAGACAACAATTAGAGTTCTGTGCGGTGAGCACCAAGCTTAAGGGAAGCTAACTAAGTGTGTTGCAGAAACATAGGGGTACTCCAGCCAGCCAGATGGGGAGGAGGGATCCAAGGAGCTTCTGAGCAGAAATGATGTCTCAAAACAGCAGAGCAGAGTAAGCTTAGATTTAAGTGGACTGATGTAAAGTAACAATGTTGACTCCTACAGGTGTGTGACTTTGGGTAAATGATGTTGTAGCCTCTCTCCAACTTCCTGCTTTGCATATACAAAATGAGGATAACAGAGTGCTTGGCTATTCTGAGGAAGTAATACTTCTTTAACATAATGCTGGCCATAGAATATGTACTTAATAAACAATAGTTATTATTGGCATAGCAACTATGAGAATTTTCTTCACATATCCAAAAATGTGAATATATAATGATGATACAATCACAAGTCAACATTTATTCTGCTTATTTAATTCTCAATAAACAAAGGTGCTACTATCATTCCCATTACATAGTGGAAGCTGGGCAAGGTTACAACACTGACTTGGAGTTTTAATAAACAGAAAGCCCAGAAACTGAAACCAGGCTAGTCAAACACCAAAGTTTATGCTTTTAAGCCCTTTCCCATGCAGAAAGGATTAAGTCTTGAGGACACCTGGGGCTCAGAGGAGAAAGTGATATACACAGAGCATATTCTCAGATTGGAACCACTAACCAAACTAAAGAAAAAGGCACTGTAACAAATTCAGTTTGACTCTTACACTAACCATATGACCGAAAAGAGCCTTTCTTGAAAGACCTTGAAAGAAGAATGTAATGGTTTCAAGAGCCACAGTTATCTGCATGTAGAAATGGGGAAAGGCTGCCAAGAGTATGCTCGATTCTCCAGTTCTAACTAGTTCATAATACCAACTTGCTCTGGTCCCAATACCATGCATATTCATTCTCTAGTGCTTCAAAATAGAAAATGAAAATATATGAGCAAGAGAAAGCCTGTAGCATGCCTGCTTTAAACTAAGTCCTTTGGGAATCAGTTTATCCATAAGGAGAGTTTACACTAGTGTGAATGCTACACTTCGTTTCCTATTGGACTGACAATTTTTTTTTAAAGATCAAAGTATGTTGTGTGAGCATGCGATGTTTGACATTGGACAAAGTACTGTTTTTCAAAACAGACATTTTCCAAAAACATAACTCGCTAGACTAATGGGCAGTGAGAAGCCAAAATGACGGCCCTCCGCCTTCTCCTTGTGTATCTTTGCCAGAGTCCTTGGGACTTGCCAAATCCGGTCATGCCTGCTTAGCTTGCTCGACTGATTGTGCCAGAAAAGAAAATAAGACACAGATGTATTTGAGCTCTTTGAGATGCCAGTAAGAGAGACAGCTAATGGCTTCATTTCGACCCTCCCCTTCCAGCTGGGCACAGGTGGGGGATAATGAGGTCCCTCTCCCTAATCAAACTCAATTATTTACTACTCTATATAACCGCAAAGACATTCAGTTCAGAATATAAAACACACCGTGGGCTACTTCCAACCACTGCTACTGGGTATTTATAACAAACTCAAGTGGCTAACAGTTTGCCTTGGCAGGAGTTTAAGTGTGTAAAGTTTTGCAAACTGTTTCTGTTCAAATATGTCCTGTTGAAACAGAGTCCCAGGCGGGGTTCCATAACTGTCAGGTCAGTGAACTGCATAACATCTGAGAATGTATTCACCATGCAGTGCAGACAGGATCTGGAAATCAAACGCTACGTTTTATCGTAACCTTCTGAGAAGCATCACAATTTTTTCAACAGCAAGACTGACATTGTATTAATAAACATTACAAGTCACTAGCCTGACACCTACACAGAAGCAGCTGACAGACTCCAACATAAGCTGAGAGGAGACCGGAGGAAACCAAAATGAGACATAGTAACTAAACATGGCCAAAGGGTGGATCATGAAGCAAATCACATTAATGTCAGAAATGTGAGTCCTAAACTTTTAAGATCTAAAGCCACGAGATAACAATCTGATACAATTTTTGGATACTAAGTAAGTGGATGGCTATCTAAACTTTGGACTTTTACTGTAGGTACAAAGCATTTCCTTGCATAATTTCAACAGACAGCCATTCCAGAAAGAAAAAATACATATTTAGCTTGTCTGACCTCTAAATTGTTAGAAGTATGTAATCAATGTTTTCAATCTTTATTAGTTGCTCCAATATTTCTGTCACTTTAAACAGACACAAGGAAAATCTTTTCTTTTCTCTAGACAGTAGCTGTTGCCAAAAAGGAAATCAAGTCAGATTTACAAATACAACATTAAACAGACTGCATGTTACATTTCCATACATGAGGGCAATCTGGATGATGAAAATGTTTGCTAATTCAACAGAATGAGAAGAAACAACACACAGTTGGTCCTCTATGACTGAAGCAAACAATAAATAACTAGGATAATTTACACCCATATTGTCAGATCTGGTTATGAAAGAACAAAGGCATCTTTTAAAAAGTATCTTCTCTTTGTCCTGCCCCTAACAAACAGTAAGACCTTCAGTAACTAACTACCTGTTTCGGATCCTGCGCTACATATTTAAAGAACGAGTTATAAAGATTAAATAAAGAAAGGGATACTCAGGCATCAAAGACCCCCCCTCCCAAAAAAAATCATAACTTTGTGAATTAGGGGGAGTGCAGAGTGGGGACCCAGGGCCCATCCAGGGGAAAATGGACATCCCCTTGCAGAAGGGCTCCGGGGAGGAGAGGAGTAAATCAGTGCAGTGTAGCAACGATGAAATATATAATTTTCCTCTAGTTCTTAAATGCTTCCCCACATCCCCCCACTATCATGATCCCAATTCTACTTTACATATCCGGCTGGACCGGAGGATGTATACTGGCACAGATAAGAACTGGAAATACAATGAACCCAGGACAGATGAACCCCCCAGGACCAGTGAAGAGAGAGGCGATATTGGGAGGGTGGAGGGGAGGTAAGGGAGAAAGAGGGAACAGATGACAAGGTCTACATATAATCTCCTCCCTGGGGGACGGACAGTGGAGAAGTGGGTGAGGGAGATGTCAGATGGTGTAAGATATGACAAAGCAATAATAACATAAATTATCAAGGGTTCAGGGGGAGGGGGTAGTGGAGAAGGAAGGGGAAAAATGAGGAGCTGACACCAAGGGCTCAAGTAGAAAGCAGGTGTTGTGAGAATGATGAAGTCAACATATGTACTAATGTGCTGGACACAAATGATGTATGTATGAGTTGTGAAGAGTTGTATGATCCCCTAATAAAATGATTATTAAAAAAAAAAAGAAAGGGATACTAGGCGTGTGAAACTGAGCATGTGCAAAAATTTATCGGTTTCCTTTTTCCCCTTTCCAGACTGTAAGAGTAGGAAAGGCGTCACGCTAACGATATCTTTTATAAAAGCTTCTTCACTTGGGGTGCACTTTAAAGGCATCATCAGGAAAGTAAACTAAAAGTACCAGCCCTTTCAAAAAGGGGAATGAACTTAGGGCAGGCTTTTAAAAAAGGATTCCAATTTTTCCTTTGTGCAGTCAGGAACACAATGGCCTGGCGCTTTGAGCCTTCTGGGAAACACTTCAAAACCATCTACCTCCTCCCCCTTCTCAAACAGCAAAACTTAGACTGGGTTCGATTTTCTATGCTCTGTGAGCTCTTGGTAAGGGGTGCTGGTGGCATGGTGGCTACACAGAGCTGCTAACCATATGGCCGGCAGTTTGAACCCACTAGGCATTCCATGGGGAAAAGGGAGGCTGTCTGCTCCTGTAAAGATTTAAAGTCTTAAAAGCCCAATCGGGTAGTTCTACTCTGTTCTATAGGGTTGCTTTTAGTCAGAATTATGACAGTGAGTAATATGAATGGATGCATGCCCGCATTCATATTATATATGAGAACAAGTAAGAAAGTATTGTTACAAAATCATAGAAACATTTAAAAATATGTAATGAAGTTATTAATCTAAGCATATTTTCTACCTAGGCCGATACACTTCTAAAGGTAGTGATTCTATCCCTCCATTGTTTCCATAATTGCCCTGTGATCTTGGAGACAATTTATTAAATTACCCCTTTGAAGTTCCCCCAAAAGGACCACAATCTTTTTGAGCTGCCTCTCTGTCTTGAATTCAACTGGACTAGCAGATCCTCTTGAAAGCCTGGCTCTTTGGATCATATTGGTTAGCCTAAAACTCATTTCTGGTAACAGTGGATTCCATAAAATCATTAGCTTTGATCTTGTCTAAAATACTGATATAAAGATCAGCTCTTTGGGCTAGGTAATCTTCAGGCAACACTTGTGACAAGGATCAGCCAAAGCTTCCTGAATCTTAAAGTGGAAAATGCCCAGCCATGTGAGATTCCCCACTGCAGTAGCTCTTTTATCGATAATGCTTCTATGATCTTGCACCAGTTTCTGGATTTCAGCCACTGTTTCTTTAATTTGTCAAGGTTGATGAGTCTTCCCTCTCATGGCTCATCTTTAAGGTCTTCCTAAGCTCCCTTAAAATGTTTGATCCATCGAAAACGTGTTTGTTTTATGTGATGCAGCATTCCCATAAACTTCTTGGAAAGCTTCAATGATTTTGGGAGGTGTCTATTTGAGTTTTGTTAAGAATCTGATATTAATTCTAACCTTAAAATCGTTTCTGCCCATGGCATAAAAAGTTATTCCTGTTTGGGGGAAGGTACCCATAAGAAAATAGGACAAGTGTGTATTAATGAGAGAATTTGTAGCTTCCATTGGTGGTAGACACATTTAAACATATTTTGTTTGGAATAAGCCCATGCACATATTGAGTTTCAATTACAGTACTTTTCAAATTATCTTCAAATTAAACAGTTTAATCACATATACAGAAGAACAGATTGATTGACTTCTGACCTAAGAGGAGTCTCCATCTATTTTTTTAAAATCATTTTATCGAGGGCTCATACAACTCTTATCACAATCCATACATACATCAATTGTGTAAAGCACATTTGTACATGTGTTGCCCTCATCATTCTCAAAACATCTGCTCTCCACTTAAGCCCTTGGCATCAGGTCATTTTCCCCCTCCCTCCCCACTTTCCTCTCCCTCATAAAGCCTTGATAATTTATAAATTATTATTCTGTTATATCTTACACTATCTGATGTCTCGCTTCACCCACTTTTCTGTTGTCTGTCCCCCAGGGAGGAGGTTATATGCAGATCCCTGCAATCGGTTCCCCCTTTCCACCCTACCCTTCATCCACCCTCCCAGTATCGCCACTCTCACCACTGGTCCTGAAGGGATCATCCATCCCGGATTCCTTGTGTTTCCAGTGCCTAGATGTGCATCCTCTGGTCCAGCCAGATTTGTAACGTAAACTTGGGATCATGATAGTAGGCAGAGGAGGAAGCATTTAGGAACAAGAGGAAAGCTGAATATTTCATCGTTGCTATACTGCACCCTGACTGGCTCGTCTCCTCCACAGAGGAGTCTCCATTTCATTGGCTTTGATTTTTTTCCTCTTAAAGCCTTTATTCCTCCTTCTGGATGGGATCCTGACACAAAAAGGTAATGTCAACACGTGCAATGGAAAGACAACACCACAGTTGATTTTGCCATTGTTTTACAATATTTAAAAAACATAACGAAGTTCCACAGTCTGGCTGAATAAGTACTACTGTGCTGGGGAACGAGAGAAGGTCCCTCTCCTTAATGGTTGCAAAACTTCATTCTCCCTTGCCCCAGGGCATCTGAAGGAACAAGAGGCTTTGGCGTGGTCACTGCTGGCAGCGAACACTTCTCCAGATGTTTGGCACCAGGTCTAATCCAGTTCTTTATCCATAATTGGGGATGAACCAATCCCAAACAACCCCTTCTCATCCAATCATCACTATTAAGGCTCAAAATAGTTTGCAGTCAGCAAATTAGGGACTCTTATTTATATATATATTTGCCTTATCTCATCCTTTCCTCTCTCTTCAATCAATCAAGAACAATGAATACCTTAAAGATTAGAAATCAGCTATCCTATTTTTAAAGGACGTGATTTCTAAGAGATGGCTTATAATTTTGCAAGTTAGTAGAATACTCCATTCTCCTTTCCCAAGTGTCAAGCTTATTTCCAGAGGTTTCCTGAGGCACAGGGGCCCTGGAGAGGCCAGCTGGGTCTAGTCCTGACTCTGCAAGAATACCAGAGGACATCTTTTCTACAACACACTTTTCCAATTAGGAATTCTGTTTAGTTGACTAGCATCTCTTCTAAAATATAAGAAATTGATTTTCAAATTAGAATGTAATCAATTATAAAATATAACTATCGCTGCAAGAAGTAATGCCAGGAAATCTCTTATTTGCTTTTGTATAAAGAAACTTTGATTTTCAAAATGTTTCCATAATGAACAGGTATTACCTGTATAAAAAAAATAACACAAGGAAGATTTAAACTCCATTCACCCTAGTGCAAATTATTCAGACTAGCAAATTCTGACAGAAATAATAAGAATAGCAACTATGGGATATCCTTGTGTATAAGCTGAGGTTTTCAGCACATTTTTTTTCTAATCATTTTATTAG
>NW_022103919.1:260546-282060 GCF_000313985.2 Echinops telfairi
GAGTGGGGAGGGAGGGGAAAAATGAGGACCTAACGTCGGGGGTTTAAGTGGAGGGAAAATGTTTTGAGAATGAAGTAGAAATGCACTTTACACAATTGATTTGTGTATGGATTGTGATGGGAGTTGTATGAGCCCCTAATAAAATGTTTTAAAAAAAAATTAGATGCCTCGGCTGATATTCAGGTCAGCTTATACTCGAGTATATACGGTATGTAACACTTCCTACATACCAGGAACTAAGCTCAAGTTCGTGAAGCAGCACCTCCTACCAGAAGCTTAGGGACCCCTCCCCAGCCCCACCTTGGGCTAACAGAGGAATTCTCAGGGTCTCTGAGTTCTAAAACTAATTTCTTTCTCTCTCGCTCTGTGCTTGCACACACAAACATACATACATATGTATTCATATATATAAGTAAGACAAAACAACATAGACTATTTCCAGTCTTCCATGACCCCCTTGCTCATTCACCTGAAGGAGCCCTGAGTTGCTATTTAGTGGGGAAGTATCCAGGAGAGCCATTTGTTCATCAAACTGATATGAACAAGAGAAAAACTTACTAGGGTAAACCAGTAGTTGGCAAATACTGGCATATTGTCCTATGAATACTGTTGTGCCACAATGGCAGAGTTGATAAATTACAGAGACCAGAATGACTCAAGCCTGAAATATTTACTATTGGAGAAAAAGTTCGCTGCTTGAGACTTGGGAGACTGTATGTACTGCAGGAGTTAGTTAACATTACTAATAGACTTAGTAAAGCCAAAGAGCTGCACTGCATGCTACATACAAAATGGGTTGACGGAACAGAGAAAAGTTGTGAGAGAATTCAGTAAGCTCAAGGCTCTTGCCAGCACAGGCCTGCAGACCTCTAATGAATTCAAGATCTATGGTGACCAGGTCATGCAAAGTCTACCTATGGATAGGCCAATCAAAGAAAGCAGGGTGCCCCAGTTGTCCTGTGTGTGTGTGATGGGGGTGGGGGACTTCATGGGTCGAAGAAGAACGAGGGTGCATGCTTTTGCTTTAAAAGCTGGGAAATAAATCCTGGGTAAACCAAGGTGAAGTGGGCAACCGAGAACAAAGTATAGTAAGTGAAATGAAAAGTACTCCCCTCCCCCCCAGGAAAAAGCATTTAAAATTTGAGTGGGATGTACTATAAATTATTTGGCCCACTGAAATAATACGGTAGTTAAAAATGCATTCACCATTTAAAAGACAAATAGTAACATGGTGATCATGTTTCAAAAAGAAATCTAAAGACTCAAACTGACAAGTCAAACATTTAACACCCATTTAAGTCCAACATAAGACATTTAATTTCAGCAAAATAGCATTGTTGTATTAAAGTTGTTAATATGTATTCTATTAATGTTATAGTTATATTGTATTTAATTTGAAATATTACTAAGGTTATATAAATTGGACATGGAACTTATATCCTAGGACTTACAGGCAAATAAAGCAAGGCCCTGTGAATCAGAAACTTGAGCCCTGGTGTGCCTAAACTTGAAGCCAGTGCTGGCTCTTCTGGAGTTGGGCAAAGGTGTGTATTACAGCTGCCTGGTCAGGTGGTGTGAGGGTCTCTGAAGGCTAGAGGGCAACCTGGAGCTTCTTGGCATCCAAGACTATGAAAATGTTGTAGAGAAGCTGAAGGGCTCAGAAAGCCAAGTGGGGCATAGCTGTCGGCTGGGAAGGCTCCAAGGCAGCCCACAGATGACTGAAGATTCACTCATCTACAAAATATTCTACTGGCACTGGATGCCGATGATCCTTAGATAAAAAAGACTGTGGTCTCTCTTCAAGTTTATGGTCTTGCTACTGTCTTGGAGGATGTAAACTGAAACTCTGTAAATCCTCAAATCCCCAACACACATCATTCTAATTCAGCCTTGCAATAAAGGGAGTAATATCACGCAAACTCTGTCCCTAGCCCTGACAGAAAACCAAAAGTAGGGAAAGAAAAAAAATGCAGAAGATTTATTCAGTCACCCATTTGAAAAATATTTGGGGACTACCACCTATTGGAGTAATGAAGATCCCTGGGGGCACTATCACTTCAAGGTAAGCAATTGGATAGCTAATGTAAAAGTCTGCAATTCATATCAACCAGCCACTCGGTGGGAGAAAGATGAGGCTCTCTGCTTCTACAAAGATTATATAAAACTTTGGGAACCCTATATAGAGACTCTATGAGTTGGAATTGACTTGATGGCAGTGAGCTTGGTTTTCTGATTTTACTAAGAGTAATGAGTTATGTAGCTGTTGTGGAATATATATGATCTAGCTTCTGCTCTCAAAGGTAACAGCAGTAATATAGTTAAATGCTTATATATACCAAGAACTGCTCTAAGTGGTTTTACATATATTAGCTCATTCAGGTCTCACAATCATCATATGAAGTTAGTCTTATTATTATCCCATTCAATTAAGCCAAAGAAAAGTTAAATAATTCGGACCTCTGGCAACATTGGGAATGAGTAACACATTCCTGAGGGACACCGCAGAAACCAGTGCAAGAGAGTCACTAAGATGGAAATTCCACACTGCCAGGGTACAAGAGGAGCATCATAAAGATTAATAGGCACAGATCCACTAGGTTTTGAGGCGCTGGGGGCTTGTGGCTTACAACAGTGGAGGCCAGCAGGTTTTAATCTTAGCCCCACCACAGTCTCAGGCAGAGCCAGCATCCTTTGGAGCCATCATAAGGGCTTTATATCAACACAGCCAGTTTGCCACGGCCTTGGGACAGGGTTTAAACCCCTCCAGTCCTAAAGTCAGGCGATCAGGGCTCAGCTATATTGCTACTTTTGTTTCTCGCTCTTCTCTCTTTCCCACCACAGTTTCAGCCACCTTAGGGCAGGGTTTAAACCCCTCCAGCCCCATGGTCAGGGATTGGGCCTCAGTTATATTGTTAATCTTATTTCCCTCTATTCTCTCTTCCCCCCCTCAGTATCAGTGGGCTCAGTTTTCTTCTTTTTTTTCCTCTTCCCTCTTCTCTAACACGCCACGCCAATCTCCAGGCCACTCCTCTTAGCCTAGGGCATTTTTGCCTGCCCTCCACCCAGCTGGGGGAGCTCCACCCACTGCATGTAAGCTGAGGCTGGGGAAAGCACACCCACTTTCCTCCAGGTGATATCCCTCCCACTATCCTCTCCCGCCCACCTTCCACAAGGGAAAATCCCACCAGCCCCTCTGCCCTCTGCAGTGCCTATATACTACCCACCTTCGTCAGAAGGAAAGCCTGCCAACTCTCCTCTGGTAGAAATCCCACTTGCCCTCTGCAGCGCTTAATATGCAGCTGGGAAAATCCCACCTACCTTCCTCAGAGGGAAATCCCACCACCTTCCAAATGAAAAAATCTTGCCCATCTAACTCTGGGGAAAATACTACCCGCCCACCCTCTGCAGCACTTAACATGCTGCAGGGAAATCCCACCCACCTTATTCCAGGGTTAGTCACGCTGGCATGGCTGGGGGAGCTCCTAACCATCCTCTGTGGTCCCATGAGACTGAGGGAACATCCTCCCGCCTACCGTAGTACCTCACACGGTCTCAGGCAGCTCGACCAACATTCTCCACGCTCCACACTGTTGCTGGAACCTCTGACCAAACTCCATGGCGGTCTAGCTGAACAGGGCAACTCCGCTCACCATTCGCTCACCATGGTGATCTACACCAAAGGGGGAACACCCAGCTGCCTTCTGTGGCACTCCCATTGCATCAGGCACCCCCACATGCCCTCTTTGGTGCCCCAAGTTGCCAAGGCCACACCATCATGGCTTCTTGTGAGATCACCCAGGGCAGCACCATCCTCACGGGTCCACAACCAACAAACCAGCATCCCCTGAGAGGACTATCCATCTTGCTCTCCAAATGACCGAATACTGATTGACTAGGAAAAGAGTGAACCTACAGGGGGATAAAGCGGTAGGCCAATCCCATAGTACAATTAGATGAATGCAGTTCAAAGAAGCATTTCTACAAGTCTCCCAGAGAGAGCCCAGTGCTCTTCGACTCTGGAAAATGGCACCAGGCTCTGCTAAAATAACGCAATGCAAATAGCAATCAGCCCCAATGACTTCAACGAGAAAATAGGACAAACAAAAGGCAATGGCGGAAGACATCCAAACCTACCTACAAGCAATCATATATAAAAACACATAAAAAGACCCCAAAAATCACATAAGAAACAAGCAATAACATATAAAGGTTTCAAAAAAAAGAATATGCTCAGACCTATCGGCAGACACTACAAATAAGAGGAGAGGGTGGAGTAACTCATTGCACAAATTGAAGGAAAATAATGGAAACCTAAGAATACTCTATCCTGCCCAATTATCTATCAAGATAGATAGAGAAGTAGGAGTCTTTCTAGACAAGGAAAAACTCAAAGAATATGTTAAAAGAAACCCAGCCCTACAAAAGATCATTGGGGACCCAGTATGGTCAAAAGAACAGCACTCACCAAGCACAAATAAGAGACCACCACATAGAACAACCCCAGGCAGAGGGAAACAAAGAGAAAACAGCCCCCAAGATAGCATTGGCTTAAGGGTGGAAAGAACTGAAGGATGAACGCACACACGCGTGCACGTGCACGCACACACACAGATAAGAAAGGGAGATAGTAAAACATCCAACACAAAAGGTATAAGATAATATCACAGAGTCCACAGATGGATATAATACCCTGAATATCAATGGAATGAACTCAGACATTAAAGGACTGAGGCTAGCAAACTGGCTTAGAAAACACAAACCATCAATCTGCTGCCTACAGAACACACATCTCAAGAATACAGACAAAAATAGGCTGAGGATCAAATGCTGGAGAAAAACATATGAAGCAAACAGCAATTTTTTTAAAAAGCAGGGGTTGCAATCCTAATCTCGGATAAAATTGACCTCAAAGTGTAAACATAAAAAGAGATAAGGAGGGTTACTATATAATGCTCGAAGGTACTATAGACAAAGAACCAGTAAGCATTTTAAACATATATTTCCCCAATGAGAGACTGACTGAATATGTCAATCAAATGCTCCAATAGATGAAAAAAATAGCAGGGTAAACAATTATAGTAGGTGACTTCAATACACCGCTCAATAAGATAGATCCCAGGAAAAGAAACTCAGTAAGGAGACTAGAGATCTAAACACTACAATTAGACAAAGTGAACTGATAGATATTTACAAAGCTGTTCATCCAAATACAAATAAAATTCACATTCTTTCAAAGCAGACATGGCACATATTCGAAGATAGACCACATACTGGGGAATAGGTTGAACCTGCATAAATTTAAGCACATTGATATCATACAGACATATCTCTCTGACGATGACGGTGCCACAAGGCTGGAGATCAACAAAAGGAAGATGAAGAAAACAATGGCAAACGATTGGAGGATGAATAACTCTCTATTGCAAAAGTAGTGTGTACTGCCACAGATCATAAATAAAATTAGGATATGTCTAAAAACCAATGAGAATGAGAACACAACATACCAAAACTTATGGGACACAGCAAAGGAAGTTATCAGAGGAAGTTTTATTGCAATATATGCACACATGAAAAAAGATTTATTATTGTTACACTGGCACAAAATTTCCAGCAATTAGAGGAGAGTCAACAGGACAATCTTACTAATAGGAAAAGAAAATGAATAATAAAAATCAGGCCAGAAATCCAGGATAGGGGGGAAAAAAAGAAACCTATGGGGAAAATTAATGCTGCTAAAAGTAGTTTCTTTGAAAGAATAAAAAGAATTGACAGACCACTGGCAAAGCTTACCAAAGGAAGGAACAAATTTCAATAGCAAGGATTAAGGATGAAAGAGAGGACATTGTAAGAGATGCTAATGAAATCAAACGGATGATTACACAGTACTATGAAGAACTGCACTCCAATGAATTAAACAACTTGGAAGACATGGAGAAAGTCTTGGAAAAACAATCCCTCCCTAGACTATCCCCGATGGACATCAAGAATCTCAATAGACCCGTAACAACAGAGGAAATAGACAAGGTTTTCAAGAGATTACCAACAATAAATCCCATGAGCCAGATGGCTCCACAGAATTCTACCAATGATTCAGGGAAAAACTGACACCAACCCTACACAAACTCTTCTAGAGCACAGAAAAAGATGGAAAACTCCTGAACTCTTCCTATGAAGCTAGTATAACTCTGATTCCTAAAGCAGCCAAAAATTCCACAAGAATCGAGAACTACAGACCAATATACCTAATGAACATCAATGCAAAAATCCTTAACAAAATACTGGCCAATAAAATACAAAAGTATATCAAACAAATAATTCCCCATAACCAAGTCAGATTCATACCAGGGATGCAGGGATGGTTCAATATACAAAAAACCATTAGTATTATTTGTCACATTGACATGAAAAATTATGAGAACCACATGATAATATCAATAGATGTGGAATAAGCATTTGACAACATCCAACACAAACTCCTGTTCAAGACACTCAAGAAGATAAGATTGGAAAGAAAATTCCTCATTATAAAACTAGCTATATATGAAAAACCAACAGCCAAAGTGGGAATCAATGGAGAAAAGACAAAAAAAAATCCCACTGAAAAAGGGAAACAGACAAGGATGCCCTGGTCCCCACTCGTATTTAACATAGTACTGGAGGTCCTAGTTAACAACATAAACGAAAAGACATCAACGGCATTTGCCTGTGGAAGGAAGAGGTGAAACTATCATATTTGCAGATTATATGATTTTCTATATGGATAATCCCAAAAACACCACAAAGGGAGTACAGGAGACAACAGAGAAATATGGCAGAGTGGCAGGATACAAGATCAACAAACAGAAGTCTATCAGACTGCTATACACATCGGACAAGAACATGGAAAAAGGATCAATAGCCAAGCACAAATTGAAATATCTAAGAAAATACCTGATTAAAAGGACAAAAGATTTATACAAGGAAAACTACAGAACATTGTCACTAGAAACCAAGAGTGACCTCAAGAAATGGAAAACTATCCTATGCTTCTGGATCAGAAGACTAAATGAAGTAAATATGTCAGTTCTGCCCAAGGCACTATATAAATTTAATGCTATCCTGATTCAAATACCATCATGTTTCCTTAAAGAATTGGAAAAACTGATTACAAACTTCACATGGAGAGGGGAGAAGCCCAGAATTAGCAGAGAACTCCTCAAGAAAAAGGAGACTCAGAGCTAAGGCTCCTGACTTTAGCACCTATTATACAGCCATAGTGGTCAAAACAGCATGGTATTGGAATAATGACGATACTCAGACCAATGGAAAAGAACTGAAAAGCCAGAAATAAAATAATCAGCATACAGACAACTGATTTTTTTAAATCATTTTATTGGGGGCTTGTACACCTCTTATCACAATCCATGCATCCATCCATTGTGTCAAGCACTTTTGTACATTTGTTTCCCTCATCATTCTCAAAACAATTGCTTTCTACTTGAGCACTTGGTATCAGTGCCTCATTTTTCCCCTTGCTCCCTGACCCCTCCTCCCCCATGAGCCCTTGATAATTTATAAATATATATAATTTATAATTTATAAATCGTTATTATTGTGTCATATCTTACACCATCCAAAGTCACCCAAGGAGGAGGTTATATGTAGATCCTTGTAATCTGTTCCCCCCTTTTCCCTTAACTTCCCTCTACACTCCTGGTATCACCACTCTCACCACTGGTCCAGAGAGGTTCATCTAACCTGGATTCCCTGTGTTTCCAGTTCCTATCTGTGCCAGTGTACATCCTCTGGTCCAGCAAGATTTGTAAGATAGAATGGAATCATGATAGTGGTGGTGGTGGTGGTGGGTGGGGTGGGGAATTCAAAACTAGAGGAAAATTGTGTGTTTCATCATTGCTATACTGCACCCTGATTGGCTCGTCTCCTCCCCGCGGCCCTTGTGAAGGGAATGTCCAATTTCCCACAGATGGGCTGTGGGTCCCCACTCTGCACTCCTCCTCAGTCACAATGCTATGATGCATTTTATTTATTTGTTTGTTTGTTTATACATTCATTCATTCATTCATTCATTCATTCATTCATTTATTTTGGGCCTTTGATGCCTAACACCTAATCCCTTTGACGCCTTGTGATCTCACAGGCTGGTGTGCTTCTTCCACATGGACCTTGTTATTTCTCAGCTGGATTGCCACGTATTTATCTTTAAGCCTTTAAGACTCCCGACACTATATCTTTTGCTACCCAAGCACCACCAGCTTTCTTCCCCACTTTTGCTTATGCACCCATTTTCAGACAACCAATTTTTGATAAGGGCCCCAAAAATATCAAATGGAAAACAGATGCCCTCTTCAACTAGTACTTGAACAAATGGATATCTATCTGCAGAAAAATGCAGCAAGACCCTTACATCATTCCAGCCCAAAAACTCAAGGTGGATCACAGACCTTGAGGTAAAACCCCAAACTATTAAGGCCATCAATGAGGAAATTGGAACAAACATAAGAACTTTGGCACAGGGAATACACAGACTATCGTAAATAGGTAAGGACACAAATGCAGCTGAGACACAAATTGACAAGTGGGATATACTGAAGATAAAACACCTGCGTACAGAGAAAGAATTAACCAAGAGAGTAATAAGAGAGTCCACGGACTGGGAAAATATCTTTAGCAATGACACATCAGACAATGCCTTATTACTAAAATCTTGCCCCACACAACTTACTCACCTGACCTTGCTCAGTGAGACTTTTCTTGTTTCCCCCAACGAAGTGGGACATGAAAGGACAGCAATTTGATGATATAGAAGAAGTGAAGAAAAAAATGGGGGAGTGCTGTCAACTATCCAAACAGATGAACTTGAAAAATTTTTCCAAGAATGGAATTGCAGACTTGACAAATGTATTAAGTATAATGGAGAGTACGAAGACGGTGATAAGGTTGTTTTTTTAAAAAAATTTTAATACATAGCTGGGGGAGGGGGCGTATCCCCTTGTATTTCTTTTAAAGTGGTCATAATAATACCTACTTTACCTTCCTGGACTATTGATTATTCTGAGATTTTTTTAATCTTTTTAAAGATTTTAAATTTTATCATACTTATTTTTAAAGATTGCATCAATTCATTTATTTTGCAGAACGTTAGAAATTTTCAAAATAAAGTTTTTACTCTGAGATTTAATAAGGTAATAATGCCTACTAGCCCTCAATAAATACTAGTTTATTCTTTATTGTAAAACTTAGCTACCTCTCCCTGGTTTAGTTCAGAGTCTTCCCAGCTACTACTGAAGGGCAGAGATAAAAGGAGGAATGGGGAAACTGAAGAGGAGCTGGAACAAAGGCTTTACCTATGTTGTAGGGATTTCTCTATCTGAAACTCTGGACACATCCCTAGAGACTCTGGAAGGTATGCTCTGTCCTGCATTTTCAAGAAAGGACCTTCTAACATAGAATATACACCAGAAGCAAGGGCTTAAGTGGAGAGCAAATGTTTTGAGAATGATGAGAGTAATAAATATACAAATGTGCTTGACACAATGGATGTATGTATGGATTTTGAAGAGTTGTATGAGCCCCCGATAAAATGACTAAAAAGAAAAAATGTCTTAAAAGTAAAACCTGTTAAATCCTTCTGAAATTCTTGTCAACAATTCTCTGTGTAACTCTATACTGCGATTTTAACAAATAAATAACATAGATAAAATACGAATTTCAAAAGTAAAAAAAAAGAAGAAGAAGAATTTTCACCAGAACAGCAAATACGAAATTTCTGAAGAAAACACACAGGGCAATGGCCAATAATTTGAACTATTTCATCAGATACTGAGGAAAAGACACACACACAAAATCAACACTTTCGTTCTAAATGTTCACGTATAAAGAAAGCTTTTACTTCACTTCGCTTTCAGAAGCACTCCACACATGTCAAATAAACTCTTCTAAACTTTAAAACAGTAAGAGAAATGGCCAAGGTATGTTTAGGAGCATAATGCAGGTGTGGAAGTAATTCATGTGTTCTTTTTTTTTAAAGGATGCAGCTGTTACTCTCTGCCTAGTTTGCTGCTCATTGTTGGGGCTCGTAGTGAAATAGGGTGTAGTCTTCGATGCCTCTCTATCTCCTCCCCACCCCCCAGCCCCGCCCCAAATTATTGAAAATCATGGGTTTAAAGGCTCTTGCTTTAAAAAGGAAGTTTCAGAACAAAAAATTCACTATAATCATAAGCTAATATTTACAGACTAAAAATTATGTACTAAAGTGAACACAATTCTTAAGTCATTTATTCATAATAAAAGTGCAAATAAAACAATACCAAATAACTTTTTAAATGGAAAGAAATGGGAAAAAAACTTTTAGTTACATCTTATAATAATAAAATTGAAAATGGGTCTGCAAATTGTTTGCAGCACTAGAAATTGGCATATCTTTGAGGAAGCTACATGAAAATATAAAGCAAGTAAGAGCCTGAGAATGTTTATACTTGCAGAAAGTCAAGAAACGACTTCAACAGCAATAAAAGGGGCAGCTAGACAACGACTTGTGCTAACACCCAAACAAGGAAGCATTGTAAACATCCTTGGACAGGACTCTACCACACACTCACATTACTCACTTTTCTTTTGTGGGACACACCACGTTAATCATTTGCTTCACAACTATCTCCCCACTAGACAGTAAGCTCCACGAGGATGATGTTTAATCTGTCTAGATCTCTGGCACATAATAAGCATAGAGTGTATACATTGTGGGAGACATTTGAAAATGTAATACCGAGTAAGAAATATAACAACATGTATTTAATTTACATGAAAATGGTTATATAAAAATGAAAACTGTTTTAAGGATGAAGAGATCACTGAATACCTTTGAAATTATTTTAAACAGTTTTTAAAGTTGCTGTTTTAGTGCCTCAGAAATGTAAAAAAATAGGAAACTATATTAATGTTAGACACACACCAAAATGACTTTATATGGGGATGAGAGATAACCATTTCAGAGCCTGAGAGGCCACCCCCTAATAAACTCCCAGCCATTCAAGTTTTCTTTCTTTGCTTAAGGTTAGAAAAAGCCAAAAGACAATAAGTAGCACTGTCTTATTTTTTTAAAACGCTAAGAAAAGCTATGTTTTCAAGAGAAAGAGACTAAAGCAAAACCCTCTTTTGACTAAGAAGCTTGATCACTAACAGCAGGGGGTGCCAAAGAGAACAGTATTGTTCCCAAGAGATGCCTAGGAGAAGGCTGCAGTGGAAGAACTCAGGTCAGACTAAATAATGCCTGAACACGAACAATCAGACTTGAGTACGTACACACACACACACACACACACACACACACACACTCTTCTGATATTTACCATTTCCTGGAATTACAACTGTAGGTAACATATCCTAGTAGTGTTAGTACCAGTGATTCTATCAAGAATAGAAATCATAAATGTTGTCAAAGCATCTTATAATGGTTGAATTTACATTCATCCCTGTTTTGAAAGGATGGACAACTGGAGTTATCAGTAGATCTGCCACTGGATCTTGCTATTTAATGATTTCATAACTATTTAAATGTTATAAAATTTGATTATACTGTGTTTCAAGCACTTTTCCAAAAACTGCTCTCCTAAGTTTTCTCACACTGTCAAAGGAGTCTTTGGCACAGGGGGGTTAAGGACCTTAGCTCAGTCTAAAGGAAGGAAACAGAGGAAAAATGAATTTTGATCTGAACAAAGTTGAAGAACAAAATAGTAATTTAAGTTACAAAGGAAAGGTAGCTAACATGCACATTTTGATTTGGTCTATATTCCTTTAAGGAAAAAGAAAGGAAACCCCAGAAATTTTGCTTTATAGGCTACAAAGTGCCCTAGTGTTTCTGGAGGTCTGGTTCCCGGACAGAATGCTCAGAGATCTACCTAGAACAATTTGTCACTGCAAAGCAGCCTATACTTAGGAGTATGACATATAATACAAACGTTGTTTTCAACAGCTCTCTGAAAGTCAAAATTACATGTGGACACTCCAGATACCAACTACCATTTGATGAATAATCAGATACAAAATGCTGGAAGGTTAAGGATGAAATACTGAGATAAAGAATGGAGTTGATACTTACATTCGAACAAAGAGCGACTCTTTGGATGTTAGGCCAGGAGACGAATACTTCTCAACCAGGGCCAGCGTACTAAAGCCAAATTTATGGATAGGCTCATTAGAATCCAGAGGGGGGAAATCTGTGTCCACCTCCCCATCATCCTCAGCAATATGCAGGCAGTAGGCACTGACGTTGTCACTGAAAGGAATACCAAGGCAGAGAAGGGACAAACAGAATAGAGTAAGTTATACAGCAAATGGAGGACACTGCTGCTTCTACGGTCCAAACAAGATGATACAGTTAGAACTCCCATTTTCATTTAGTAGCCTGAAAATATACCACAATGCAAAAGGGAGAAGAAACAGGGTTAAATGAAGGTCTTTATATTTTTCCATTCTTCCAATAAATATTTATGGAACAATTGTTGCAGGTAAGCCACAAAACTTAACCCCTTCAATGAAGGTGAGATAATATTTCTATTACCTTTCAAGGAAACTTACAGCACAATACAAGAAAGCAAGCAAGCACCACACTAGCTAGAATATAAATTCAAAGTAAATTCCATAACATAGATACTAACAAACTATAATGGAGGAAAAACTATGTGGAGGGAATCAGATTTGATTTGATTTAAGGTTGGGATTAAGACAATCTCTGTGCCCTAGTTCAGGACTCAAAGTAACAAGATCATCCACATAGTTCTCTGCTCTTATAGAACATCTCACTCCCATGGCAGGCTCCAATTCTATAAATCATGGGTTTTTAAAACAGTAAAGGAAAATGATCAGCTCCTGACACCTGGCCCTTTCAACGTCTGCACATATCAGACTTTCTCATACACTCCAGTTAGTACTCCATTTTAGCTTTACCCCAGGCTAGAATCAACACATGCTGTCTGTCTTCTTCCTTTATGGAGGAAAGTAAAAAGTTGATTCCCTGAAAAAGCTTGGGGAACTACACCAACATCAACACTATTTTAGACTAAAATCTAGTTACACTTTAAGATACCCTGTTCCAAATATGAATCGCAAATCTGCTGGATTGAAGCTAGCTTCAAAAGCATGAACCTAATAGTTCACAAAGCAGGATTCTAAATTCTGTAGCTTAGAGTTTTAATTACATGATTGATGCTTAAATTAATTAATTGCAAAGTGTATGTTAATTGTTTAATTGGTTGCTTGATCTATATAGATCATTTTTTGAATTAAATGAGTTGATTTACAAAGTTTATTGATTGGATGTGACAATGAATTATTTCACTGACTACCTGATTTGCAATTTTCCCAATTAATTCACAAATCTTTAGCTGCAACTGAGCTTATCGAGAGAAAGTCTACTTCAGGTGATCTATACTCAGTCTGTCATGACTTAAGAGATATGTATTATATAAAACAGGTAATAAGCACAGATTAAAATTAATGGAAACAGTAAATTTGCTAAGTGGATGGGTAACGAAAGTAATCTTGCTGTTTGTCACTATAAATTTCACATACTTGCAATGTTGTCAGGAGATTTCAAAGTCATCTATGAGTGGTATGGGAAACTTTAGGATCTTTGCAATAGGGTACCTACCAACTTAACATAAAACAATTCTAGAAACAGAAAAGAGTGTGTTAGGTAAGGAAAATATGGTATAAGAGTTTGGTGAGAAATATGGTGTAGTAAAGAGCTTTCTGGTCAGCCCTATTATTCATGGGAGATGTGACTTCAGAGAGTAAGGTTTACCTCTTTGAGTTTCAGTTCCCATTTCTGTTGTTGCTGAAGGGCGTTGTGAGTCAGTTCTAACTCACAGAAACCCGCTGTACAAGAGAGAAACCTGGCTCATTCTTGCATAATGCCCACGATTGCATACTTGAGCCCACGGTGGTAACCACTGTGTTGAGGATCTTCTTTTTCACTGATTCTTCTGCCCCTACCAGTAAGATGTTGCTATCCTTGTCTCTCATCAGCATTCCAGCTTTACTTCTTCCAAGGCGGATTTGTGTGTTCTTCTGGCAGCGATGGGATAGTCAATATTCTTCACTATCAACCGTAATTCAAAAACATTAATTGTTCTTTGGTCTTCCTTATTTATCATATAGCTTTTCCATGCATAAGAGGTGGTTGAAAATACTATGGCTTGAATCAGGTGTGCCTTTGACTTGAAAGTGACATTTTTGCTTTTCAACACTTAAAAGGGGTCTTCCATAGCAAATTTACCCAATGCATTATTTCATTGATTTGTGTGGTTAGATGAGAGTTCACAGAGCAAATTGGTTTTCCATTCCACAATTCATACATTTTGATTTGTGACATTGATCGCCATCCCCACAAAATAACAGCACACTTTCCTACCTCTTCTGTGTTTACTTGTTACATGCCTACTTCATTGCTATCCCTTCTTAACTTTTGAACTTTATACCTGAGCAAATGCTGTCCTTTGGATCTCCTATGATTGGAGTTCTAGGGTGTGTTCATGGCCCAGGTATTATTTTTCACCTTATGAACCCATTGTTTTGCCTGAAAGCTGAGCCACAGGGAAGGGGGACAGGGGCTTAGGAGGGTGGCTTAAAGTGCAAGAGCCATAGTCTAAGAGGTTCCACCAATCTCTTTCAGAGTTAAGCCTGCTTCTTTCATTATTCTGAATATTATTCTACATTCTTCTCCCACTCTCTACAGCAGTGGTTCTCAACCTTCCTAACGCCGTGACCCTTTAATTTAGTTCTTCCTGTTGCGGTGACCCCCAATCCCCAATCATGAAATTATTTTTGTTGCTACTTCATAACTGTAATTTTGTTACTGTTGTGAATCAGGCGACCCCTGTGAAAGGGTCATTCGGCCCATATTGGGGTCTCGACTCACAGGTTGAGAACTGCTGCTCTACAGAATCTCCTCTTGTGATCCCTTTGAGAGCTGCAAGTAATGGTAACCAGGCACCATCCTAGTTCTGTTCTCAGTGTTATAGAGGTTAGGAATTACATGGTCCATTAGTTCATTCCTCTCCCCACCCCCACCCCTTCACAGGTTTTAGCCCATTAGTTCTTTGGACAAATTGTTTCTTTGTGTGTTTTCTTTGTTTCTTAACCAGTAAAAGGATCGTTAGTATAGAGGGTTACAAGTTGGGCTGCTAACTACAAGTTCAGCAGTTCAAACCCCCTAGTTGTCCCAGGGAGAAAGATGAGACTTTCTGCTCCCATAAATATTTACAGCTTTGGAAACCCATAGGCAGTTCTACTTTGTCAATAGTTTTGTTGTGAGTCAGAACTGGTAACTGTGGGTTTTTTCAGTGTTTTTGGCTTTGGCATACTTGGGGAAACCAATAGTTGCACGTTAAAAGGCTGTTCAAAAAGTTTTTAAGATCCCAACTGCTGTTCCTAAATGATTCCTCCCCGGCCCCACTATCATGATCCCAATTCTAGCTTACAAATCCAGCTAGACAGAGGATGTACACTGGTACAGATAGGAACCAGAAACACAGGGAATCCAGGCGGATGATCCCTTCAGGACCAGTGGTGAGAGTGGCAATACTGGGAGGGTGGAGGAGGGTTGGTTGGAAAGGGGGAACCAATTACAAGGATCTACGTATAACCTCCCACCTGGGGGATGGACAACAGAAAAGTGGGTGAAGGAAGACGTCAGACAGTGTAAGATATGACAAAATAATAATTTGTAAATTATCAAGGGTTCATGAGGGAATGGGAGGAGGGAAGGTTAGGGGTGGAAAATGAGGAGCTGATGCCAGGGGCTTGGGTGGAGAGCAGATGTTTTGAGAATGATGAGGGCAATGAATGTACAAATGTGCTTTACACAATTGATGTAAGTATGGAATGTGATGAGTTGTATGAGCTCCTAATAAAAAAAAATAAAAAAAAGATCCCAACTGCTACTCAAAAAAACCAGACGTAGAACTTTGTCTTTGTAGAAATCAAGGGTCCCAAGTCCCCAGGGTTTCTTGTCTGCTGTTTCCATAGACATTGATTATGAATACAAGTAAAATGAAATCCTTCATAAATCTCTTTGTCATGATGCTGCTTGGTTGTCTACTTGTAAGGATTTTTGTTTTATGTTGATGTGTAATTCACCTTGAAGGCTGTAGTATTTGGTCTTCTGTCAGTAAGTTTCAAGGCCTGTGTTTTCGGCAAATGAAGTTGTACCATGTATATAAATCACGTTTTTAATGAGCCTTCCACCAATCCTGATGCCATATTCTTCCTCATATTGTATACTTTTTAAGATGATTTGCTCAGCATACATACCAAACAAGATGAAAAAATATAACCCTGATACACACTTTTCCTAATTTTGGATCATTCAGTTGTCCCTTGTTCATTCTTTTTTTTTTTTTCGCCAGTTGCCCCTTGGTTCATTCTGTTTGTTTGAAGAACTGCTTATATGTACAGGTCTGACACAAGCAAAATTAAGTGCTCTAGAATTTCCATTCTTAATATTATCCATAATGTGTTGTCTTCTACACAGTCAAATGCCTTTGCATAGGCAAAAAAACCACAGGTAAACAAATACCAGAAAACCGTTTTCTGGCATTTTCTTTTAGCAATAATATCTTTTACTACATCCTTCTGTGATTCAAACTTGAATTTCAGGCAGTTCCCTGTTGATATACTACTGACACTATTTTAAAAATTATCTTCAGAAAAAAATTACTTATATATAATATAAATACCAATGTTTGATAATTTCCATATTCTGTTGGATCACTTTTCTTTGGAATACACAATTATGGGCTTCTGGTCAACTGGATGGGTAGCTGTCTTTCCAAATTTCTTGACATGGTTGAGTGAGCACCTCCAGCACTACATCTGTTTGGGGAAACATCTCAATTTGGTATGCCATCAATTTTGCAGCCTTGTTTTTCACCAAAGCATTGGACTTCTTTCCTCAATAACACTGGTTTTTGAATTATGATTTACCTCCTAAGCTGGAAGAGCGTGGACCAAGGCATTTTTGTACAATGGTTCTGTGTATTCCTTCTATCTTTTTTAATGCTTCCCGTGTTATTCAATTCCATTTTGCCCAGAATCCTTCAATATTGCAACTCAAGGCTTGAATTTTCCCCCGTTTTTTCAGCCTCAACCAAGCTGACTGTGTCCTTCCCTTTGGGTTTTCTAATTCCAGGTCTTTGTAGGTTTCATTGTAATACTTTATTTTGCTGTCTCAAGTTGCTCTTTGAAATCTACTGTTCAGCTCTTCACTTCTATTCATTTTCACTATTGTACATACATCAGCGGATTTCATCGTCTCTTCTAATACCTATCCTGGTCTTTATGTCTTTAATATCCCCCACAACAACTTTGGTCTATGGTCATTAGTCTTCAAACCATCAAATTAATTCTTGAGACTTGTTTGGAGTTTCTAGCAGGGGAAGGTCAGCTTTGGGAGGGACGCACAAGGAACGGTGAGGGAGGAAGAGGTCACCCACCCAGTCAGCCAGATCAGCCGAATCAGGCGATCAATGGGGTGACAGATGTCGCAGCCAGATTGCCCTCACATCCATCAAATTAATTCTTGAAATAGTCTCTAAATGCAAGTGTGACATACTTAAGCATGCACTTCAAGTTACATGGACTTGTTTTAATTTTCTTAAATTTTAATTTGAACCTGTAGCAGATAATTTTTGTTCTGTTCAACAATAGGCCTGACTTTGTTCTTCATTGAATCAATGATAACAATTGAATCAATGATAACACTACTGGTATTTCAAAGACAGGTAGTATAGCTTTCAGCATCACAGCAACATGCAAGCCACCATACTGCAACAAACTGATAAGAGTGGTGGCTTCACTTATATAAAAAGGATAAAATGTCCTAACACACAAGTATTTGTGACAATTAGGTGGCATAATATATGAAAGGACCTTCAAAAAGTTCATGAAAAAAGGTAAATAGTAAATATAATAAATTAAAATGGAAATTAACTTCTATAGTTATATCAATCCATAACTCTGAAATTATGGATGTATACTGGAACAAACCAACAATGAAACTGAGCAACATCTCCTACGTACACATATATTTGTAACTGGATTTAACTGCCTACTATACCCCATTCTTAGTCACTGAATCTTTAGAGTTTTAAGAACTGGGCAGACACTGACAGAATAAGTAATAGGTAGAGCAGATGATTTATTGTCACATAAATAAATTCTTCAACCTGAGGAATGTTTACTTCCTCAGCACCTCCAGTCTTCTTTAAGGGCAAACAATAAGCCTAGTGATGAAAGCAGAAAGGCAAACATTGGTTCCTTAAGAATTTTAGCTTTGTCATGAGAAACTCCCAATCCCCCTCAAAACAAATTCAACAAATATCACAGGTTAAGGTCTGAGACTCACGGCCAAAAGATTTACTGTCAGGTGAATCTTTTTATCTCCACTTCTTAAATGTAAAGTGTGAAATCATTTATTCATTAAAAAAATTTATGAAGTGTTTAACCTATGCTGCAGCCTATACAGAGCCCAAGGAATATAGCATGGAAAATAATGACTCACCATATATTATGTAAGACTAATGGAAGTCCTTTCTGGGTTATCAGAAAAATTCAGAGGCCAACCATGCTCTAACCCTTATGACCCTTTTACTGAAATGAGAAAAAAGCACATTAAGACCCCATATTCTATACATGTTCATACTCATTCTGTTGTTTCTTTATGTTTCTGTCATATTTTGACTTCTAAAACTGCTCCAGGATCCAAATTAGTAGTAGCACAATAGCTACTACTACATCACAAGAAGCTACATGTATTATCGAGTGTTCCATGTAGGGCACCACATCATGTAAAGTAGATTAGACTCCTAAGCTTACTGAATCTTCCCATGAACTCTGTAAGACAGCTATGTGTCACTATTTTACAAATTAGGAAACTGAGATTCAGGCTAAGTGACATGCTCACCAATTAAACAGCATGTAAATATGGAGCTGAGACTCATACCCAGGCAATCAAAAACCCCTACTCTTGAAGCCTGCCTATCCTTCCGCCCAAAACCATGTATTTGAAGATTTCCCAAAGGCCCCAAGAACGCACACTCCTCTGGAAATGCCATTTGAAAACATGAAGAGAATCATGACCCATTACTTATTAAAAATTAGAAGCTTAGAGAGATTTCTTTCAACAACAGAGCCTAAAGAAAAAGAACAGTATATTCATGATCACACGGTTAAACAGCAGCACAGAGAATTCAGAGCTAATTCCTGTTCTACTCCCCCCTTAGTCAAACTAAAAAAAATCTGTGACATTTTTAAATGGGAAGAAAAATAAAGGTGCACGTCTGCTCCCTGCCTGAGGAATCCTCGGAAAATGGATAGCCGAGCTTATTAAACTGACAATAAGGATAGGTTAATCTACAGAGACCGTAACTGGATTAATAATTACCCAGGGGCATGGCAGGGAAGGTTGAGGGGAAATAATGACCTCAAGAAAGAAGAAAATGTTCCAAATTTCATTGTGGTGGCGATTATACAACTCTTAATATGATTGAACTAATGAATTTTGTGATATGTGGATTATGTCAATAAAACTATTTTAAAAATCAGGAACATAAATGTTTGATAAGAATATAGATTCTTAAAATATTTTACTGAATGTGAGCATGGGAGCTGAGAATCCAAACTATAAATAAAATGTTTGTTTATAAAAACAAAACAAAACTGAATACAAAGACACCTACATAGTTTATTGCAAACTACCTGACATAGTTGGACAGAAACTAGTGGAATTTGTAGTCAGGAAGGTTTTGTTTTAATGTTAACTGAACTAACTAGTTTAGAAGTCAAATCTGGACACCATTTTCTTACCTGAAAAACATTTTCTTTGATTTCTGTAGGAAGATTCCTTCTGTGGGATCTTATAGAACATGCTTAATTCTTCAGCATATCACTTATCACACATTGTTTTGTTTGTTGTTGTTGTTTTCTTCTTCAGTTTTTAGGTAAACTATGTTTACCTAAAGAGCGAGGATTCGTTTGTCTCTGTATCCTCAATGAAGAGTAAAATGTCTGGCATTTAGAAGGTACTTAAAAAATATCGTGGAATGAATGAATATATCAATGTGTAGACTAACGCACTTTATCCATGAAAAACATAAAAAGGTATTATCAATGATGTGTGTGTTAATGAGAAGTGGGGAAATAATAAGCCTTTTCTTTTTCTTGCTGTCGCAGTGATATCTATTCACCAAATGGTGCTTTCTAGGCAATGCACAAATGTCATAGATTGCAATTCAAAACATAGGAAGATGACATAGGATGAGGAGAAGATGAGAGAGGCAATTTTACAATTCAAGATATGAGTACTGGCAAGTCATTTTTTTAATAGAGAAAAAACACTGAGAAATTATTGTAACTATATAAAAATTCCCCACCACATATACACATAACAAGAGTGATAGGAATGATACCATAAGGTTTACGAAGGTTATGTTTACATTTAAGTCCATGGGTACTTCTTTCTATTGTTCTGTATTTCCAATGAACTTTCAGTTTCTTTTCTTTATAAAACATTTCTTTTTACATATATCCCCCCTCCCTGGGGGACGGACAACAGAAAAGTGGGTGAAAGGCGACGTCGGACAGTGTAAGACATGACAAAATAATAATAATTTATAAATTATCAAGGGTTCATAAGGGAGGGGGGCAGGGAGGGCTGGGGGAAAAATGAGGAGCTGATACCAAGGGCTCAAGTAGAAAGCAAATGTTTGGAGAATGATGATGGCAACAAACGTACAAATGTGCTTGACACAAAGGATGTAGGTATGGATTGTGATAGGAGTTGTACAAGCCCCCAATAAAATGATTTTAAAAACAACATGTATTTTTTTGTAAGGGTACTTCATGCTTACTGTAGCCGAGTTGGAAATATGGAGTGGGAGGGGAAGTCTCTGGAACCACACAGATGACTTGTGTTAGAGCAGCAGTTCTCAACCTGGGGGTTGCAACCCCTTTGGGGGGGGTTCGAACAATCCTTTTCACAGAGGTTGCCCGATTCATAACAGTAGAAAAATTATAGTTACGAAGTAGTAACGAAAATAATTTTATGGTTGGGAGTGGTCATCATAAGATGAGGAACTGAGGAGGGAATTGGGACCAAAATGAGAACTTTGGCACAGGGAATACATAGGCTATCAGAAATAGGAAAGGACACAAACACAGAGGTGGCACAAATTGACAAATGGGATATATTGAAGATAAAATACCTGTGTACATCGAAAGAATTCACCAAGAGAGTAATAAGAGAGTCCACGGACTGGGAAAACATCTTTAGCAATGACACATCAGACAAAGGCCTTATTACTAAACTCTACAATACTCTGCTAGCTTCTAAAAAGAAAAAAACTAATTGCCTACTTGAGAGGTGGGCAAAGGACTTGAACAGAAGTTTCACAGGGGCAGAAATCAGAATGGCCAACAAACATGAGAAAATGTTCCCAATCTTTAGCCATAAGAGAAA
>NW_022103919.1:285047-295820 GCF_000313985.2 Echinops telfairi
ACAATGGATGTATGTATGGATTTTGATAAGGGTTGTATGAGCCCCCAATAAAATTATTTTTTTAAAAAAAGAAAAGAAAAAAAGGTAAAAAAAAAATAATGTTTTGTATTTAAAACTTCTGCATGTGCAATAAAGTAAACTAGGTCTTTTATATAATAACCAAAAAAAAAAGAGTTGTATGAGCCCCCAATAAAATGATTTTTTTAAAATGTTAGAAACCACTGATCTTTGAAAGATATTACTAAGAAAAATAAAACAGAAATTCTTAATAAAAGATAAATATGATACAAAAAAAATAAAAATAAGATGAACTGTATTAAAGGGTCGCCGCATTAGGAAGGTTGAGAACCACTGTCCTAGAGGCTCTGGACATGGTTAGTCTCACATACATATCCTGATTCTGATGTGGCTGTGTTTTTTAGCAATTTAGGAATTATGAGGCGACAAACATAGCCATCCTATAAGGGTTTTGTAAATTTTAGAAGACTTAATACACTGCCCAGAGTCTGGCATGAAGGATTCCAATTTTGCCAAGATTTCTTCCACAGTTGTCAAGCTTCTGATTACACAAAAACAGGATAAATCATTTCACAAAGGCATATTAGTGGGTAGTGTGAAACCAAGAAGCCTAACAGTCCTGTTTCTCAATCACTACCAGAGAAGAATGTTCAAAAGGCTAATGACCAGATAAAGGTACAACAAGTCCTTCAGAAGAAGATTCATTTTATAGTTGCTGTACACATAATACATATTTTAAGGGCCTGACATGAAAGGAGCTATCTTCAGGTATGATGAGCAACTAGAACTTTGAACAATGAATGAATTTTTTAAATGGAGTCTGTTGCCAAAAAGAGATCCAGTTTGGGAGACGTGGGGACCAAAGCTTTTATGAGTCAGTAACTAAATTTCATGAAACCATTTTTTAACAAATGAAATGAATTTTCTTATTAGAGAAATTAATATTACTGAGCTGTTAATTCACTGTATGATGAAAGGCTAACAATGGCTTTTATGAAGCGACCGACATCTGGAGGTGAAAATGGCGTTTAATTCATCTATGGAAATTCAGAAGCATTCCAGGAAATATCCTAGTTTGCTACCAAATGTGGTCTGACATGCTCAATTGACACACTCCTAAAAATTCACTCTTATTTTCAGAAAATTCAAAGCACACTTATCTTAGTTATCTACTGCTGCTATAACAGAAAGATCCTCAGTGTGGATTTAACAAACAAATTTTTTCATCACAGTTTCCCAACGGCATCAAGCCAATTCCAAGTTATGACAGTTTGGGACACTGTAATCCAAGTTCAAGGTGCCGCCTCGAGAAGTGGGCTTTTTCTCTGTGTCTGTTCTACAGAAAGGTTCCTGTCACTTTCAACTTCTGCTCACAGGTGATCTGCAATTGGCTTGGCATTTCTCTTCATTCTTGGCAATACTGAGATTCTCTCCCTCTCAAGCTAATTCTATTTCCTTTTATTTCTTCTAAGATTAGGGTTATGAAAGACCCCATCCTAATTCTGCCTCATTATCATGACAAGCATAACCTAATCCTCTTTTAATTTACCTCACTCTACCTCATTAATCACAGGCTAGGATTTACAACATTTAACAAAACACCTGGATCACACTACACACAAATTGACACACATTTGGGGGGTGGGAGGTAGGGGGTGGGAGGGGCGTGCCGGGATCACAACTTGATTCATGAACATACTTACATTAGATGGCCAGATGCTTTTCTCATTTTTAAAATGAAAAATAAAAGAGCTCATGATTCAGATATGTCCAATACTCTCATTACTTGGGGCTTATTTTTTTTAATTGAATCATTTTATTGGGGGTTTGTACAACTCTGATCAGAATTCATGCATATCAGGATCCATGTATGCATCCATGTGTCAAGCACTTTTATACATTATTTATTTTTGATGACATAGTCAATATTAAAATTATTTTATGCAGAAGCAAAAATAAAACTACTTAGGGTTGCAGCTCAATTCCATTATTTGAGACTGCCAAGATTTCCTCTCTCTCAAACAAAACTCTCTGTTTATCAAGCCACAGGGAGTTCATACAGGGCTGGCTAAGTCTAAATTTTAAGGTAAGGAAGTTTTAAGGGGGAAATGCCTATTAGTTTTTAAGTGGAGCAAGATCTTCATATTGTTCTAGTTTTTTGAGTAGCTACTTTTTTTTCAATCATTTTATTTGGGGCTCATACGCTTATCACAATTCATATATACATCCATTGTGTAAAGCACATTTGTACATTCATTGCCCTCATCATTCTCAAAACATTTGCTCTCCACTTAAGCCCCTGGCATCAGCTCATTTTTCCCCCTCCCTCCTGAACCCTTGATAATTTATAAATTATTATTTTGTCATATCTTGCACTGTCCGACGTCTCCCTTCACCCACTTTTCTGTTGTCCATCCTCCAGGGAGGAGGTTAGATGTAGGTCCTTGTCATCGGTTCCCCTTTCCACCCCACCCGATACTACTTTTATATCTTCAAGTTCATTGATCTTCTCTTTTATAGTATCTGATTTGTTATTAATCACATCTAGTAGGGTTTTCACTTCAGATACTGTACTCTATTTTTTAAAATATATTCTTTGTTTCTTCTTCATTAAGCTCATGTTTTCCTCTATCATCCTGAACTTAAGTATCATTTTTATAATGATTATCTTACAGTACTTGTCTAATCCCATTATCTTCAGTGCTTCTGAGAAGTCCTCTTTTTATTTTTATGAAGCAGGCATTCTTCAACAAATCCACAAGGCAGAATTTAAGTTTCAGAAACTCGTGAAGTCTATTATAAATTCACCTTTTAGATTTTTATCCACACTCCCTCTATTATTGGATTCTTTCATAAACATAAAAGTGATATTGTTACTCCCTTGATTAAGACCTTTTACTACCTTTAGAAAATAATCCAAAGATCTCACAGGAAGTACCTGGCATTTCATAAAAGTGTTTCATTATACTTTGACCTGCTTTCCAATCCAATCTACTGGCATTCCAGAATACACAACCTAAGCTCTAGCCACACCAAATGCTTAGTTTCCCTGATTATATGCCAGCTTCAATTACTGTTCACTCTCAGCTCAAAGAGCTCCCTGTTTCTTGTCTGTCTATTCATCTATTAAGACTAATCCTAGATCCTTATCTCTAGCCATTCATTCATGCTAGAGGCTTCTATTTATATCTCTAGACAGGTAAATACCAAATTCATACTTCTAGCCCATATTTGACTACTCTAAACTCAACATGAAAATGATTCTTAAATATAACAAAAATCCCAAAGGCAGATCAGTTTGCCATCCAACCCATTACAAAGCATTCCAACCCTACAAAGCAGTGTAGAACTGACTCCCAAGATATCCAAGGCTAGAAACCTTTATAGATGCTGACTGCTACAACTTTCACCCACAGAGTGGCTGGTAGGGTCAAACTACTGACCTTCTGAATTAATGCCATCTCAAGATCACCACTGTGTTGCCTAACCCACTCCCCATCGTATACCAAAAAATGCACGTAAAAACCCCTGACCTTCCAGTGATTCCTTATCTCAGCGAATGACACTACTACACATCTAATTGTACAAGTTATAAATCTAGGATGCCATCTTTGACACCTCCCCTCTTTCACACTCATCATATCCAACCCACCCCCAACTTTTGTGAATTTTATCTCTCAAATATTTCCAGAATCTGGCTACTGCTCTCAATCTCCAATCCAGTCCCTAGCCATTTTTCACACTCATTCTACTCCATTTTCTCCTCCTCTATATGCTCCAGTCACACGTGCCTCCTTCAGCTCCTGGAGCTGAACATGTTTCCTAATGACCTACAGTAGCTGCCAGGCTCTTTTATCTGCCTAGAATGGGGAGGGGGGGGGCGGGCAGCCTGAGTCGTATAAACCAAAACCTAATTCACTGCCACCAAGTCGATGTCAACTCATGGATTTAACTCCTGTTCAGACAGAGGAGAACTGCCCCAGTGAGTTTCCAAGACTGTAACCATTTACAGGAGTAGCAAGCCCTGTCTTTCTCCTGAGGAGTGGCTAGTGGTTTAGAACTGCAAACCTTGTGAATCACAGCTCAATAAATAATCACTATGCCACCAAGAATCTTAGCCCATGAAATCACTACCAGCTAACATTCCCTGCCTCATTAAAAGAAGCAGCTGCAGCCATCACATCAGGGGTGAGTTAAATGAATGTTTGACATTATGACCCAAGAATGACATAATAAATATCCATATGACCCTTGGTAGCAAAAAAAAAAAGGTTCTCCCCATCCCTGTCCCAGAACCTACTCTTCCTAATGTATCTGATATTACATACTCAGGGAATTTTTCCTGATTCCCAGGCTAGGCATTCTTTTCCTTCAGAGAATGTAACTCAGTTTTTAAGCAAACATTATGTAATTTAATTATCGGGGCAATGTCTGTTTTTTCTCACTAGACTATGGGATTCACAAAAGAGAGATTATATCCTGTTCCACTCACTACTGTATACTCAACACAAAGCCTAGTAAACGATGTGAGACTTCCAAAAATTTGTGGAAAATTCCATTATCTTTTAATTACAAAACGTTTAACTGCATGAATGAATACAAATGATAAATGAACTGAGCCAATTACATATTGCTATTACATTTAGTAATTTCTTGCTCCTTAACAAACTTCCCCCACTCCCCATGTAGCAACCATTCTCTTATTCTCAGTACCTAAAACCTGGGGTTCTACATATATTTCTGAATGAGGAAATACAGAGGATCTTAAGCCTTTGAGGTTAGGCAGAATATCAAGAGAAGAAGGGAAAATGCCTTTTTTGACTGAGAAAACAGCAAAAGCAGGCATACGAGGGAATATCAAAACAAGACCCGGAACTGCGCTGGACAGTGGAACTTTTGTAGTATACGTTCTTTCCCACTAGGCCAGCATTGAACAACTCGGAGTTAGTGCACCCAGCAGCATTGCCTAGGAAGGTTCCCTCTGATCACAGTGAATATTTTCATAAAAGCAGTTTCACTCGGATGTTGTTTTCTTGTGATAGTCATTTAAGAAAACAGCATGTGGCTATGAAATTTTGTTTCCTTTGGTAAAAATGCTGCAGAAACTGTTGTGATGTTGAACACAGCTTACAAGGACAGCGCTAAAGGAAAAACTCAAGTGTATGAGTGGTTTTCTTGTTTCAAAAAAAGGTGAAATGTCAATTGATGGCAAACCTCATTCTGGATGTCCATCAACTTCCCAATGGACAAAAATGTCGATTGTTAATCAAGCTTTCTACTTAGAGGTTCTGAAAACATAGCATACCAGTGTGTGACCAAAAAAGCCCTGATTTGTGGCAGACCAGGGGGGCAGGGAGACGACTGGTTTTGCCACCATGACAACACACCTGCTCACATAGCAATCTCAGTGTGCCAGTTTTGAGCAAAAATCAGCCTGCCTCTCTTGCCCCAAGCACCTTACTCACCTGACCTCACTCCATGTGATTCTTTTTGTTTCTGCAAATGAAGATGGACATGAAAAGACAGCGAATTAACTATGTAGTAGAGGTAAAGAAAAAAATGAGGGAAGTGTTGCCAGCCATCCAAACAGTTGGGTTTGAAAAATATTTCCAAGAATGGAATTGCAGATTTGACAAATGTATTACGTGCAATGGAGTATACTTTGAAGGTGATGTGGTTGTTTTGTAGAAAAAATTAAATACACAACTTTGGGGGGAAAATTCCAGTTTTTTGGGGGGAGGGGCATCCCCTTGTAGTCTTGGTGTCATGAAGGCATTAGGAAAAAAGGGACAAATCAAGTCTATGTGTTTGTGTAAAGACTTGGGGGAACACCTGAACATGTGGAATGCCCATGCCAGGTAGCTGGGGCCAAATCCATATCCTCCAATATGAAATATGCTAGAGGTTCCAACCCTGTCCATCCACTATCCCCAGAGGAAAATCCAGCTTTCTGTCCCCTCAACCTGTGCCACAACCAGGGTATCCAGGATGTCAACCCCAAGAGTCTACCTCTCTGACCTTCCTCCATATCCACCACCTGCCCCTGGTATGCTTCCTATGGATCATTAGGTTCCTGTCATTGTAGGACCAGGAATGGTGATGGACAAGAAGATGCAGAAGAAACTGTGGAAAGCTTATAAGAAGATACACAAACATCACAAACATGGTAAGCATTCCTTTTCCTCCTCCTCTTCTCGCAGTGACTTTGAATACAGGGCCTGGACCCCCAAGTCTCACCAATTCTGTTCCTCCCATCAAGCTTCAGCTGGCATGTCGTACTGTGGGAAATTAACCCTTGTACCTCCTGCCTGAACTTCCTCCTGCTGCTCATCCCTATCGGCTAGGAGAAGTGAGAAAAGGACTGACATAGCTTGCAAAAGCTTTCTTGCTCCCTGTAAAGATTTTTTGGCTAATGAGTTTACTTAGGAGAATTTAGATAAATGCTAAGGGCAACTTTAAGAGCTGTAAAGTGTAATTTTTAAAAAGAAACTTTCTTTCGTAAGTGGTGGTTGGGTTTTCTTGGAAATTTAAATATATAATTATATTCTGTAGTTGAAAAAAGAAAAACAAGGCAGTAGGATGAACAGGTACACAGATAAGGGTCAGAAAGTAAAGGGCCTTGAATATTAGACTAGAAAGCTTAGGCTGCACTGGTTTGGTGAGTGGCTCTCGATGACTCTAAGGTAGTGGTTCTCAACCTTCCTAATCTCACGACCCTTACAGTTCCTCATGTTGTGGTGACCCCCCAACCATAAAATTATTTTCATTGTCACTTAACTGTAATTTTGTGACTGTTATGAATCATAATGCAAATCTCTGATATGCAGGATGTATTTTCATTGTTACAAATTGAACGTACCATATATACTCGTGAATAAGCCGAGTTTTCCAGCATATTTTAAATGCCGTTTTTGTAGTAAAATTAGGTACCTCGGCTGATATTCGGGTCAGCTTATACTCAGGTATATACAGTAATTAAAGCTGCGTGATTATTCACAAAAACAATATGTAATTATATATTGTGAAATAGTTCTAATTAAAAATAAATTAAATTTTGTCTTGAAGTATGGTGTAGCATGGGTAACATTCTTCATTCACACTGGGCACTCTTATGTGGGCATATCTGCATGTGGGAGAACCTGCCTAGAGACAGATAGAGGAGCAGTGTCTCAGTTCCTAAAACCATAGGAAATAATGTGTTTTCCGATGGTCTTAGGTGACACCTGTGACAGGGTCATTCGACTCCCAAAGAGGTCATGACCCAAAGGTTGAGAAACGCTGCTCTAAGGCATAAAATGAGAAGTAGCAATCTCGAAATGGGGAGAAAAGCATATAATGCAGGCAGACGTGTAATCAGCAAACATAGTATAAAGGATGCACAAAGTGCGTCAAATGGCAAAGTTACTTAAATATAAAATGTTAGATCAAATATCCCTATATATCACTTGGGTTATCAAGAAAAGGCCAACCTATACTACTGCGGTTGACACATTACTACTATGGGTTATAATTATACCCAACTGTAGTTATAGCAGTTAGCAGTAGCAGAGATGAATAAGCACTGGGCACCTCCATGCATTTTTAAATTAGATTTTTATAACTACCTGGTTAGGTATTTTTGCCCTTATTTGACATTAGAAGAAACTGTAGTACATGGGGTTTAAATAACTCAACCAAGATCACCCTGACAGCAAATGTTAATGTCAGAATTAAAAAAGAGATTATGACTTTGGTGACCAAAGTAGAGAAAATTATTAATGTATGTATAGGATGAAAATCTATTAAAATAAAGAGTATGAAGCTAAATGGTATAAATTCTCAACTATCTACAAACATCACCAAGATTCCCCAAGAGCTTTATATAACTGAGGTTATATCAGAATGAAGTTAATCCACAATTATTCTCATTGTCTGGCTATATCAAGTCCTGGTATACTTAACAAATGCATTATCCTACATGGTTAAAAATTATCTATATGTGTCTATTGAATACCTGAATTGTGACTAGTTTGAATTGAAATAAAGTATAAGTAGCAACAACAAGAACAACAAACTGATAGTGAAGACTTATGTCTACCACTGCCCCAAAAAGAATATTCAATATATCTCAATCATTTTTTAATACTGACTACAAGTTAAAATGGTTCTGTTTTGGATATATTATGACAATTAAAATATCTACTAGAGAAAATAAGTTCCTCAGTGAACCATCTTTCTAAGACTCACTAAATATTTTGTTATCACCTATAATAGACCTCCATGGGAGGGGCATAATAGAATCATGTAAATCTGGGACCTTCAGGTCAAGAGATTCCTGTGCTGGGTTGGAATGCCAATTCTATCACTTACAGTATGATATAGGCCAATTACTCAATTTAGTTTCCTTATCTATAAAATAAGGACAAAAATGCTTATGTCACAATTCAGTTCCTATCTGTTACTGACCAGCTATATGACCCTGGCCAGTTCCCACCTCTCTTGGTTTCAATGTCTACACGAAACTATGTTTTAAGAGTTAAATGAGATAACATATATACACTATAGCACGGTAGCTCCCCTTCCTGCAGCTTGTTTCTGTTTCATGCTTCCAAATGGACAACACAGTTCAGACATGAACAACAAAGCTGCTGAGTCAATCCTTTTCTGAGCCTAGGTGGTTCCTTGACTTAAAAGGTTTCCTACTTATCATTGGAGCAACAAAGATTATTTTTATATCCACAAATTAATCAAAATAGAAGGCAATGTCAATGAGGACTCAAAAGTATAATTCTATGCATGATTTTAATGTGTCTTAAAAAACAAAACTATCAGCTGACTGGACCATACTAACTCTGAAAATGTAAGATGAGAAGAGTGTGTTGTGCATTAAAAGTCATTTTCAAAATGAAGGCATCCACTACATTCAGCTGTATTCCAAACCTATTATTGGAAAGGGCATGCAAAACACAAAATTCATAGGGGAGAACTAATGCAGCAAAAGTACTTTAAAGTTTGAGTTACATGCAAGCTGAAACTACTTTCAAACAGACTCTACATTTTTAATATAATTTATTTAATTGAGGAAGATTAGTCTAGCGATTGGAAGAAAACTGACCCACTGATTGATAAAATAATTCCGACCAAAAGTTCCATAAGAGGTTGAAACAAATAATGAAAAAACCTTGGCATCAGACAAGCCTGGAATCAAATCTTGTCCTCTCTCATCTGGGTAGTGGTCAGCAAGTAACAACCAGAACACACCAGTTCATTTTGTTTGACCAAATTCTCAGCAGGGGGTCGAACTGGAAAGAACTGGTTTGAAACGTTGGTAACAAATTTCTGACTGATTCTTCTCAGCAGAATGAGGATCATAACATTAGTCTCCCAGAGAGCTGGGTCAAGCAAGCAAGATACCATGCACAAGTTATACAGAACAGTGTCTAGCTTGACATAGGTGCCTGGAAAACATGAATTTCCTCCAATACTGCTTTCATCAACAGGTACCATTAAACAAAACTACAGCTGAAACCAAACCATTGCCACTAAGTCAATCCTGACTCATTGTGACCCATGAGGACCGAGTGTAACTGCCACATCGGGTTTACATGGGTGTAAATCTTTCCAGAAGCAAACAGTCCCATCTTTCTCCTGCAGCATCAGAAAGGAGTCTGGAAATGGCTGAACTCCATGTCCTCATGTCTGGATCCACAATTTCAACAGTTTATTTTACAAGCAGATTCTTTAAGTGGTAGCCTGGCAAGCCTGAAATCTGGTGAGCAACCTGGGCTGGTTCAGTGTGGAGGTTTGCTTCACAAGCCATGCCTAGAAAGACTGACCCAGCACAGAATGCAGTGTGCGTGGCCAGAACACAACCAGGAACTGGAGACCAGCCAAAAGAGAAAGGATTACTTGAGCTTCGGCTCCCGTCCTTCGCTTGTGTACTGCCAACAGATGAGCCCGATCAAGTCCTGCACCCTGGCGCTGGCCATTGTCACCACCGTCATTGGCAACAGTCTGTCCTGGCTCGAGTGCAGGGGGAGGTAGACATCGATCTTCTTGGTTGCTGTTGTGCCTACATGACCCTGTAAATAGAGCACACACAGGGTAAAGCACAAACTAACCTCACGCGGGCCCTACTGGATCACAATCACTCCTCTACAGGTTCTGTGTTCAACACAGCTATTATTCATTCTCTCTGCACAGACTTCTTTATGAGCTTGGAATAGTCCCAAAGCAGAAACGCTGTCTAATTTCAAGGTTTCAAGGTTCTAGTTTCAAGAAACGCTATACAGTTTCAAATAAAATAACCTTTAATTTTCTAATGACCTAATGGGTCCTGTTCTGCCAGCAGGAAGGTAAAAGGGCACGACAAATTAAGAGTGGTAAGCTAGCTGGTGTTTGGTGCCAGGAAACTTGTCCTGCACTAACTCCGTGTGACCTTGAAAATGTCACCTTTAGACCTTGGCATTACCTGCCCTCTCTGGAAGCTGCCATATCAGGACTCAGTGCAACTCAGGGACAAGCTGTGTGGCAAGTTGCCATACTCTCTGGAGAAGCATTCAAGGTCTACAGTAGTGGAACCAAGTGCTTGCCTTCTCAGAGACTTGCATGCAGGATTAATTCCATTATGAGAAACATGTTTACTTAAGTCACCTGCACAAGTTCAAGCTTCTCTGGTTTTCCACTATTGCCTGTCATCACAACATTGCTGTACACAACCCTGACCCTTCCCACACGTCTACCCTTCCTGCCATACCCCGACCCCACCCCACCCCC
>NW_022103919.1:296781-298256 GCF_000313985.2 Echinops telfairi
ATACCAAGGGCTTAAGTAGAAAGCAAACGTTTTGAGAATCATGATGGCAACAAATGTACAAATGTGCTTGACACAATGGATGGATGGATGGATTGTGATAAGAGTTGAACGAGACCCTAAGAAAATAATTTACAAAAAAACCAAACATCCTGTCGCCTCATTGCCTCAACTGAAAATCTGCTATTCATTGAGAACATTGTTTCCTCTGTGCTCTATTCAAAGGGACTGTTTGGTTTTTTCCCCTCTCTTAGGCCCCATACCTCCAAGGCCAGCGGGTACCGAAGGGCATATTCTTGATCCCATTAATACTTTCAGACTATGGTTTGCCTCTCATGCAAAATTCCCTTTGAGGCCCAAATCATCCAATTATACCATTCTCTCTCCTATTTTGGTTTTGTTATCCACCAACTTTCTAGTCCTTCTTCCTGAGCTCCTGGGCTCACAAGGCTTCCTATTTCAACTTTACTATCATTCTTAGTGATGCAATACAGGAATACCTAACAGCACCTAAAGCTCTCAATTCCTAGAGGATGTCCTCTTCAATGCCTTTTCATCCATACCACTTCAATCACTTATAGGGCAGGTTCAACATGGCTATACGTCTATCAATGCCAAAATGTCAAATGAGGACACTTACTCACTTAAGATAGGAGCCTTGGTGGTGTAGTGGTTATGCATTGGGGCTGCAATCCACGTGGGAGGCAGTTTGAAGTCACCAGCCTCTCCTTGGCAGAAAGATGGAGTTTTCTACTCCCTTAAAGAGTTAGTCTTGGGAAGCCACAAGGGGGCTACTAAGAGCTGATATTAACTCAGTGAAAGTGTATTTGGTTTGCCTACTTAAGATATTGTAATAGAATTTTCAACTCATTTGTTCAAGAAAATATTTAAATTTTTCATCTTAACCCACTAACTCCCACGTTTTTCTTTTTAATTTTAACAATTTTTTTGACATATAATTCACACATCATCATATGATTCAATAGGTTAAACATATCAAAGAGTTGTACAACCAGCAGCAATCAATTTTGGAACTTTTTCTTTTCTCTTTTACTCATTATTAGCATCTTCTTTTCCCGAAAGTACCTGCCATAACCCAAGAAATTATTAATCCAGTTACTATCTCAATAGATTTACCTATCCTGGATTTTACAAAATAGAAAATATACTGGGGGGGAAAAAGGAAAACGCAACAACAAAAGATGAAACAGATAAAAACCTCAATCAAAAAGTAACAGAAAATAATAAAAGCTAGAACAAATTTAAAATGGGTTCAAAAGGGAGAACAAGTGATCAGTTTTTAAATTTTAACCTAAATATATCTGTGTTCATCAGCTTTTCAATGCATTGTCTGGTAAGAAGGCACATCCCTGTGTAAATGGTCACAGGGAATTCACCAGAGGCTTAATCCACCTAAGGATCTCTAAATGGATTTTGGGCTTTCACTGTCAATCCCACCTTTTTTCGTGTGTGTGTGT
>NW_022103919.1:299831-303839 GCF_000313985.2 Echinops telfairi
CCTCCCAGCTCCCCAAGCAGAGATCAGGGTTAAGCTACATTGTTGCTTTTGTTTACATCTCTGCTCTCTGTCCCCCCTCGGTATTTGAGGGCTGAACAGGGGATTTTTCTATTTGAGGGCTGAACAGGGGATTTTTCTAAGCTCAGCTGTGGCTTGCCACAGTTGCCTCGGGCAGGGACTAAACCCTTGTAGTTCCACAGGCAGGTAGTGGGACTCAGCTACATAGTTGCTTTTGTTTCCCTCTCTTCCCTATATTTATACACAGTATAAACAGTCTTACTTTTTAATTTTTTTTCTCCTCTAAATCTCTTTCCTGTTCTCTGACACTCCACAGCTGACCTCCAGGCCACTCCCCTTAGCCTAGGGAATTTATGACTGAACCACACCCAACTAGGTGAGCTCCCCTGTGTAGTTAGTCCAAGGCTAAGGAAAGCCTTCCTTTCCCTCCAGGGGATATTCGGCCCAATTTCTCACCAGGGAATCCCTGCCTGTGTACCTGGAGGCAAAAGGCAGCTCTGCCAACACTCAACATTCTAAACTGTTGCAGGAACCTCTGCCGAACCTCTGCAACACCAAAGCTGGAAACCTACCAGCCTTCTGGGGTACTCCCCTGAGAGGGAAGCCAAATGAGGATAAAGTGGTAAGTTAACACCATAGTAAAATTAGCCGTAGGCAGTTCAAAGAAGCATTCCTACAAGTCGCCCAGAGAAAGCCAGTGCTCCTGGACTCCAAGGAAAATGGCACCTGGCTCCTCTAAAACAATGCAACGCAAACAGCCATCAGCCCCAACAACGTCAACAACAAAAAAAACACAGGAGAAATAAAAGGCAATGTAAGAAGATGCCGAAAACATAACAACATGAATAGAAGAAGCAGACATTGAGCTGCCACAGAAAGAAATTTTCAGAATGCTGCTTGCAGTCATAAAGGATATGAGGGAAACAATACAGAAAAAGGATGAAAATATACAGGAGATAAAGGCCATACACCAGAGAGAAATACAAGAACTTAGGGAGTAGATAACAAAAACCAGTAGCAGAAAACCAGACGTCAAAAAACGACTAGAGGAATCAGAGAACCACATTAGTGACTTGGAGGGGCGCCAAGCAGACTAACAAAAGCAAACAAAAGTCTAATAAGATCATCAGAGAAGCTGAAGAAAACCTAAGAGCTATGTCTGATGCTATGAAGTGGAACATAGGGATTATTGGCTTACCAGAGGAAGAAAAAACAAACAAGTCATCTGAAACAATAGTGAGAGAATTCTTGGAGGAAAACTTCCCCAGCTTAATGAATGAAAACCAGGCAACCATTCAGGAGGCTTAAATAACACCAACTAGACTGAATCCCAAGAAGTTACCAAGGCACATAACACTTAAACTATCCAACTTTGAGGAAAAGGAGAAAATCATGAGAGCAGCTAGGGAAAAACAAGCAACCACATATAAAGGTTCCCAACTAAGATTATGCTCAAACCTATCAGCAGAAACTATGAAGAAGAGGAGAGAGGAGTAACATATTCCAAAAATTGAAGGAAAACAACACAAACCAAAGAATACTCTACCCAGCCAAATTATCAATCAAGATAGATGGAGAAGTAAGAGTGTTCCCAAACAAGGAAAAACTCAAAGAATACGATAGAAGAAACCCAGCCCTACAAAAGATCCTTGCCGACTCAGTATGGGCAGAAGAACAACACTCACCGGCAAAAATAAGAGACCGCCACATAGAACAACCTCACCCAGAGGCAACAAAGAGAAAACAGACGCCAAGATAGCATTGGGGTAAGGATGGAAAGAAGCCAAGAATGATACACACACACATGCACAACAGGCTAATGAGAAAGGAAATTAGGAAAACACCCTACACTAAGGGTATAAGATGACATCACAGAGTCCGCAGATGGAGATAGTAACCCTGAATATCAAAGGCCTGAACTAAGGCATTGAAAAACTGAGACTAGCAGACAGGCATAGAAAACACAACGCATCATTCTGCTGCCTGCAGGAGACACATCTCAAGGCTACAGACAAAACCAGGCTGAGAATCAAAGGCTGGAGAAAGTCATACCAAGCAAACAACAATTCAAAAAAGCAGGGGTCGCAATCCTAATCTCAGATAGTATTGACCTCAAAGTGCAAACCATAAAGAGATAAGGAGGGACAATATATAATACTCAAGGGAATGGTAGACAAAGAACCACTAAGCATTGTAAACATAGATTCCCCGAATGAGAGACGCACTGAATATGTCAACCAAAAACTCCAAAAGATTAAAAAAGAAATCACAGCCTCAACAATTATAGTGGGTGTCTTCAACACACCACTCTCTGAGAAAGATAGATCACAGGGAAAGAAACTAAACAAGGAGGCTAGAGAACTAAACACGACAATTAGACAAATGGACCTGACAGATATTTGCAGAGCTTTTCATCCAAACACAAATAAATTCACATTCTTTTCAAGCCCACTTGGCACATATTCAAAAATAGACAACATGCTGGGGCATAAGGGAAATCTACATAAATTTAAGCACACTGATATTATATAGACCTCTCTCTCTGACCACTGTGCCATAAGGTTGAAAATCAGCAAAAGGAAGACGAAGGAAACGAGCAAACAATTGGAGGATGAATAACACTCTACTGCAAAAGGAGTGTGTACTGCGCAGATCAGAGACTAGGAAATTTCTATAAACCAAAGAGAAAGAGCACACAATGTACCAAACCTTAAGGGACACAGCAAAGGCAGTCATCAGAGGAAGTTTCTTAACAGTACATGCACACCTGAGAAAGGAAGAGAGACTCATGACTGATATGCTGGCACAAACTTTAGAACCAGAGTAGACACAGCAGGAAAATAGTACTAATAGCTAAAGAAAAGAAATTTTAGAAATCAGGGCTGAGATTCATGAGAGGGAAAATAAGAAAACTATGGGAAAAATACTGCTAAAAGTTGGTTCTTTGAAAGGATAAACAGAATCAACAGACCACTTGCAAACCTAAACAAAGAAAGGAGGGAACAAATTACAATAGCAAGAATAAGGGATGAAAGAGGGGACATTACAACAGACCATAATGAAATCAAAAGGATAGTTACACAATACTATGATGGGTTGTACTCCAATGAATTTAACAATTTTGAAGACATGGACAAATTATTGGAAAAACAATCCCTCCCTAAACTATCCTTGGTGTATGTCAAGAATCTCAACAGATCCATAGCAATAGAAGAAATAGGCAAGGTTATCAAGGGATTACCAACAAAAATATCCCCTGGACCAGATGGCGTCACTGGAGAATTCTACCAAGCATTTAGGGAAGAACTAACACCAGTCCTACACAAACTCTTCCAGAACATAGAAAAAGATGGCAAATTCCCGAACTCCTTCTATGAAGCTAGTATAACTCACACTAAAAGCAGGCAAGGATCCCACAAGAATCGAGAACTACAAACCAATATCCCTAATGAACAGCGATGCAAAAATCTTTAACAAAATACTAGCCAAAAGAATAAAAAAGTATATAAAACAAATAATTCACCATGACCAAGTGGGATTCATACCAGGGAGGCAGGGATGGTTCAACATAGTATTATTCATTACAGTGACATGAAAAACTTTAAGAACCACATGATAATATCAATAGATGCAGAAAAAGCATTTGACAATATCCAACACCAATTCCTGTTTAAGTGTCTTAAGAAGATAGGAATAGAAGCAAATTTCGTAAAGACAATAATATGAAAAACCAACAGCCAACGTGGTAGTCAATGGAGAAAAGACTAACACACTCCCACTGAAAAAGGGGACCAGACAAGGTTGCCCCTTGTCTCCACTCTTATTTAATATCGTGCTGGAGGTTTTAGCTAACAGCATAAAGCAAAGAAGAGACATCAAAGGTATTCGCCTGGGGAAGGAAGAGGTGAAACTATCGTTATTTGCAGATGTTATGATTTTATATATGGAAAATCCCAAAAGTTCCACAAGGGGAGAACTGAACTATAGCTC
>NW_022103919.1:307642-312574 GCF_000313985.2 Echinops telfairi
AAAATACAACTTTCCTCTAGTTCCTAAATGCTTCCTCACAGAGAATCCAGGGCAGATGATCCCTTCAGGACCAATGGTGTGAGTGGTGATATTGGGAGGGTAGAGGGAGAGTGATTTGGAAAGAGGGAAATGATTGCAAGGATCTACATGTGGCCTCCTCCCTGGGGGACAGACAGCGGAGGAGTGGTTGAAGGGAGACGTAGGACAGGGCAAGATATGACAAAATAATAATTTATAAATTATCAAGGCTCATGGGGGATGGGGGACCGAGGAGGGAGGGGAAGGTGTGGGGACCTGATGTGGGGGGCTTAAGTGGAGAGCAAATGTTTTGAGAATGATGAGGGCAATGAATGTACGGGTTTGCTTTACAGGGTTGATAAGTGTATGGCTTGTGATGGGAATTGTATAGCCCCCTAATAAAACGATTAAAAAAAAAAAAAAGACTAGAAAGCCTGATAGTCACACATACAAACAATACTACAGATCCCTACCTCGTACAAAAATTGACTCAAAATTAAATATGCTGAATTTAATCAAAATTAAAATTTTTATATGTCAAATAATGCTATAAAGAAAGTGAAATGACAACACACAGAATAAGATATATTTGAAATCATATATTTGAAAAGAATCTTTATTTATCCAGGATATGCAAAGAACTCTTACAACTCAGCAATAAAGAGACAACCCAATTTTAAAATGGGCAATGGATTTAGAGAAATTATTTCTCCAAGGGAGATAAACAAATGGCCGATAAGCTTATAAAAAGATGTGCATCTACATGGGAAGAAGCACACCATCATCAGTCAGCGAAGGATTGTAAATTATATTCTGAAGTCAAAGGAGGGATTAGTATCAGAGCCCAAATTGTGAGAATTCAGTTTGTAGAAGGCTGTGGATGGCAGTGGGAGCCCAAGATACATTTGTGGAATCTACATAGGAAATAAGCCTCTGGTGATCTCCCTCTGTCCATAATTGAGGGCTGGGTGGAAAGACTGAGGGAGGGGAGGAATGTGGTTACTAAACAGAGTGCATTGGACAGATCAGTATAGATCAAAGGGATAAACGTGACTTAAACAGTTAAAACAGAAAAAGATTATTTGGAAATTGATTGTGGTAGCAACTGGTTGCCGTACAATACTTCCTGGCGTGATTGAACTATAGAATGATGTATGTATTAAATCGCAATTAAATAAAATTTTAAAAAAGAAAAGTTAGTCAAAGCCATCATTAGGGAAATATAAATCAAAAGTAAAACTTCGCAGCTGCTAGGATAGCTATAATTTTTTTCAAAAACTGAAAATAGCAAGGTTGGCAAACATGTTGAAAAACTGGGGTCTATGTACATTGCTGGTGTAAAATTGTATGGTCACAGTAGAAAACAGTTCAGCATTTCCTCGAAAAAATAAACATAGAAAACACTAAACGAACTAGCCATTCCATTTACAGTTTTGTCAAGTGCATCAAACACATGACCAAACAAAAGCTTGCACACAAATGTTCATTACAGTATTCCTCACATAACTAAAAAGGAGAAATAACACAAATCTCCACCAACACGAATGGGTAAATAAAGCCCATACAATAAAATATTATTTAGCCATGGAAACAGAATGAAGTATTGATACAAGGTACAACAGACCTGAAATGTGAAAACATTACACTACGAGGCCAGTCACATAAGCCAATAAACTGTATGATTTTATTATATGAAATTTATCTCAGTTTGTAAAAAGTTTAAATATCTATTTCAAATCCATTCCATTTATCTTTGTCTCTCCAAAAAACTAAACTCACTGCTATCTGGTAGATTGCAACTCATAAAACACTACCAGGTCTCACTCTTAAATTCCAAATTGATCCATAGGAGTTATCCTTGGGCAGATCTGCAATTGAATTTTCTTTCCCCTTTCTGTAGCTGAAGGAGGTCACATATGGCTTCCACATTTATTTCTTCAATGTTACAGTGCAAATAAAGAAAAACATTTTTCTTACATAATGTACTCTCTACCTTTACTGCATACACACATCCATACATCTCTCACCTTGGAAATAATAATTACAACGAGTAACAAAGTGTTTTGACTTTATCAGGTGAGCAAGGGGTTAAAATTAAAACAGTGGTTTTCTGGCAGTGAGGACCTCCCCAGCGATCATGCCACTTGCAAAGGGTTCCTTCATCCCACTGCCAAAGAGGAAGAGCAAACACAAGAAGTGCAAATGCCTACGTCAGGGATATCAAATGCCCAGGCTGCTGTAAAATCACCATGGTCTTCAGCCACGCACAAACAGTAGTTTTGTGTGTTGGCTGCTCTATTGTCCTCTGGCAGCCTAGGGAGGAAAAGCAAGGTTTACAGAAGGATGCTCCTTTAGACGGAAGCAGCACTAAAAGACCCTGAATCAAGATGTGTAGGAAACCATTTTAATAAACCCATTTTGGATACCAAAAAAAAATTAAAACGGTGGCCATCAGTCTGCAATGGGTTTACCATCTTCCTTCTCAACCTGATCAGTTGCCTCATTGTTCTCCTTTTGTACTTTTGTTTATTCCTAGTTGTTGTTCCAAAGAACTGGAGCTAAGAGACTACAATGATATTAGAGTCTCAAGACACAATGATTCAATGAGATGACAAATGCAAATATGCTTCAGAAACTGTAAAGTGCTTTCAAAATGCAGAGCAGTATCTTAGAAAGAGCTTAAGATTTTAAATTGCATCCATTACTATAACTTAAGTCTGTTATATAGTCACATGATGGTCAAAGATAGAAGTTCAGAGAGTTATGTGCACAAAATTCCGTAAGTGAAGAGCCAGGACTCAAACCCATGTTTTTCTGACTCTACATCCCTTATTTTAAGTATCAATGCCTTTAACTCAATAGCAGTGAGCTTGGTTTGGTATGTCTCTAAAATTATTCTAAATGTAATCAATCCCTACTCTGCGGTGCTTGAAAATCATCATAATTCTTCCTCTTCTTTTCCAGGGTTCTGAACCATTTCTGCCAGGTTCAGTCATGGCTAATGAAACAAAACCAGAATAACAGGAATGGAGAATATTGCAGGTTGAAGTCCTGCTAGAAATTTAATCTCCTTTTTAGAAAAGGGCAGTGGTGCACATTGCACAGCAACCAGATCTCTTGAACGTCAGAGTTGGAAACAACAAAGCCCTGCTTAAAGATGACACCCGACTGCGCTGCTTTGAGTGTGTTAGTCTCTATAGTCCTGGCAATAATCCATTCTCCTACACATTGGGCTCCGGAAAAGGCTCAGTTTCCCCCTTCCAAGTTTCCCGTTCTAGGGCTTCAAGCCATAACCTTTTCTGTTCCAATGATCATTCTGCTTCATCCAAAATTTTAAAATGTGGGGTATATTCTATGTTCACGTCACTGGCCATGACTGAATCAGTTCAAACAGTTTAGAAGACCCGTTCTTTTCCTCACATACTGAGATGTCTGCCTAAAACTGACCCCCACAGCAAGAACTAGCTCTGTGGAGCTGCTTAAAGAGAATTGCTAGAGGTTTCATCCAAACTTTGCCCCAATCAGTTGGTTATAGGGCAATCACCACTGCTTAGGAAATTAGGGCAGGACATTTATACAGCATTCTCTCTGAATCCCTTTATCCTCTTCATTTTATAGTAAAATACCATAGCAAGTGTTTTTGAAAACTCTGAGAAAAAGCAGGGTAAATTATTTATTAAATGAGTGAAGCACTCTAGTTCCATTTTGAGGCACTGATGACAGGGAAAAAAAGTGCTGTGTACAAACCCTGAAATTATATGTATTTTTTAATAAGGAGTCTCCTCTGGAAAAAAAGAAACAACAAACAAACTCAAGGTGATGACAGCTAGCTCTATCTAATAGTCCCTGTGATGCAATATTTAGTAGGAATCATCTAAAACATAAAACAATCCATCGACGTAATAGAAAGTAATTAACTTACATAAAAAAAGAGGTGCCCAAAGGATTAAAAATATTCATCATACATCAAGGCAAGCAATAATCCAAAGACCTAACTTCTAACCATTAAAAAGCAACTAGCCATAAACAAAGATCACATCCTACAGTTTCATGGCATGGCTATTTCCCTGTTGTAAAATATGGGGTTGGGAAATGGAGGCATAATTAGAGTACAGGCAAAGGAAAACATAAGCACAAGAGACAATGGTTTAACTCATCTTTCTGAGTCACCCATCCATTCGACAAACATGTATTGTCAATAAACACCTATTGAAACATGCAGAACCCTGATGCTAAAGCTAAGTGAATGTGCAAGAGACTCACCAAACTGAGTCTGCTGAAGGACAGTTAAGGCTTTCATTATCCATTCTGTGAGCAAAAACTTGAACCTTTAACTCCTCTGTCTGCCTCACCCTCTGTGTCAGCAGTTCTCAACTTGGGGTCACCCGATTCATAACAGTAGTAAAATTACAGTTATGAAGTAAAATTTTGTTGCCACAAAAATAACGTTATGGCTGGGGGGTCACCACAACACAAGGAACTATAATAAAGGGTCGCAGCATTAGGAAGGTTGAGAACCACTGCTCTATGTAATCTCTCAGCAAGATGATTGCAACTATCTCCTTTCTAAAATCCCTCCTTTCTTCAATCTCTTTCCTCTCACTGCCACCAATGTGATTTTTCTCACATCACTAACCAAGCCAGTCATCAACTCATAGCTCTCTAAGGTTAGCATTCCAGCTCCATATTCATAGCAGTTAATTCCCTTCATGACCTGATCTCAAGGTATCATTGTTAAAAGTATGAATAATGAATAGTGTTAAGAGCAAATACTTGGTGTTAGTCTGACCTAGGTTTGAATACTGGCTCTGTCACTTCCTGAACTGCTATAATGTAGATTTCAAACAAGTTAACTTCACCTTGCAGAATCTCTATTTCCTCACTTGGAAGAGGACATAAGAAGTATATTTTTTT
>NW_022103919.1:312929-339053 GCF_000313985.2 Echinops telfairi
GGGGGCAGAGGAAGGGAGGGGGAGGGGGGGGAAGGAAAATGAGCTGATTCTGGGAACCCAAGAGGCAAGAATTTTGGGAATGATGAGGGCAACAAATGTATAGATCTGCTCTACACAATTGATCTATGTATTGTGATGAATTTTATGAGCCCCAATAAATTGATTAAAAAAAAAAAAAGAAGTGTATTACATGGCTGGCACACAATGATAAAGAAATGTAGCTCTTATTGTCCTTAAACTCAAATGTCACATCTTCAAAGTTGTTTGCAGTATTTTACTATTACAAGTAATATTCTGATAAACATCTTTTTCCTAGGAATGTTGGTATACCTATGCCTAGAGGATTATTGGGTCAAAGGGTATGAAATTTTTTGAAAATTATCTTTATGAAACATAGATCATCCAATTCATAAGATCTCATAATATATAAAATCTATTGCTATCAACTTGATTAGGACTCATAGCCACGCTATAGGACAGAGCAGAACTGCTCCATAGGATTGTCATGGCTATAATCTTTAGAGAAGTGGAGAGTTCCATCTCCCTTCCACAAAGCTGCTCAAACCACCAATACCACAGTTAGCAGGCCCAATGCTTAAATAACTGAGCCCCTGTAAAATGAATCCTTAAAACTTTCAATATAATAATTTTAAATAGTGAATGTGATAGATGTAGAGTTAAAATACATAGAAATACGTAGATTTTGAAAATATGAGTTAAAACATTATATGCACATTTGATTTCTCTCTACTCAATTATTTAGAATAACGTACAATTTGCTGCCCATCATAAAATTCATTTCAGATGTATGCACCAGATAGTTCCCAAAATAGGGGAAGCAGGAAGAACAATGGGTGGTACTCAGTTCAAAATAAGTTTGAATCAAGAAACAAATGAGTTAGCTCACAGAAAAAATTTTCTGAACTAAGGCTTAAAAGGCTGAAGGTTCAGCTAGCACACTTAGCATCAAAATTTGTCAATAATAAACAATATCACATCTCAAAGCTGTTGCTATGTGTTCAATTTCTCTGTCAAGGGAAAGACACAGAGAATGTATAGACAGTTCTGCTTCTACTAGAGAAAAAAGGCAGGCAACATTACTCCATAGTCACAACTGCACAAGCAGATCATTATATACAATTTTAATGCAGAAATAAATATATCAATGTATCTTGACAATGTGATGATGCAAATTGATCAAAGAATTATTTGTAACCTTCAGAAGTTAAAAACAAAAGAACTGTCTTACAGGAATGGCTGCAGTTTCACTCTACCAGATCTTCCCTCACCAACTCCCTCACAAGGAGCCAAAGCAGCTATATTTTACCAGTAGTTCAGTACTTAAGAACATTGTATCCAGACTTGGAACAGGGATTCCATGATTAATAGATGCCATTTGATCAAAAGAAATGATTTCCAACAAAATTTGGTCTAATCTGGTTTAAGCCAGGTTTCACTGACTATGAGAATTAAATTGGGTCTACAGGGGGAAAAGGAAACAGAGAGGTGGGGATGGGGTGGGCAGGTGGAATGAAGGAGAGGAAGAGAGAACTGTAGGCTTTTCCTCCCAATGTGGGAAACAGAAAGATTTCTCCCAAGTTGTCTCTCCCAAATATAAGCCAAACTTAGCTGCTTACTACACTTGGTAAATGACTATATACTTGAAGGTCAACAGAAGTAGGTCAGGGGTTATTCTCCCTAAGGGTTATCAGTCATCTAGAGCAAGCAGTCACCACTGTTTATTCCACAAGTAGGACCAACCCCCTTCTGATAAGGATAGTAGTTGTTTCCTTGTAGGAGATCCCAGAGAGGTCAAGCCCGCCCCAGGGTGACCAAGGTTAGGCCATCATGAATCTAGGGTCTGCCCATCTTGTCACATGTATAACTCTAGTCCCTCCCCTTCCTATATGCACACCCCTAGCTCATCCTCTTCCTGTCACGCTTATGCCTATTGTACATCTCCTCCCTATGATGTGTATGCCTATTGTACTGTCCTGTGAGGTGTGGTTACCTGTAATCACGTCCCCACTAAGTAGATATAAGCCTTGGTTAGCAATAAACAGGGTGGTCTCCTTCCCATCTCACCTGGGCCCACACTGTGCGCGGGCCTGGCTGGTAAGATCATGGCTATCCAGGAAGTGAGCATGCTGCCATGAAATGTGTCTGACTTCTTTATTTTAATTTCTCTTCTATCTCTCATGCTCTCTATGACTTTATTATAATCTTTATGTATCTTAACCATACAATTGTTCTTATTGAACCCGTGATTAGTTGTGGGGGGGTTGGCCTTTTCTCCCCCAGATCCCAACAAAATGTTGGCTTTATGGGCTCAGAAGAACTCACTTTTTACATTCAACATGGCAACATTGATTAGACTTTATATAAATAAGATTAGATTTTATATGACTAGATTGTGTATAAAATTCTACGACAAATCCATTCGAAGCTAGAGGTTTGACTTTGGGGTGCTGTCTTAACCCTCAATAAATCTGGAAGGCTTAAAGGCTATTAAATTAACATTTCCGCGATCTGGCACCTGTAGTCAAGTTAATTTGTCAAAAACATTTTTACGGTTTGTCACTGGACACTGTATTTTCTGACAAGTTAAGTTTAAAATAAAATTGACAAAATCTCATTAATTTTCTTGAATCACCAACCTTGGTTCCATTAAGCTTTTATTATTAACAATGTCAACTGTCACTCTTTGTTTAACAAGGTCAAGTTCAGATCTGGGTACCTCCAGGATACTTGCTATATTAATAGGAGCTAGTGAGGTAGTACAGTGTGGTCATTAAAAACTCATGTCGTGGATTCACACAAACATGGGCTCAATTCTTAACAATGCCACATTGGTGTCTGTCCTTTAACAGTTTATTTAACTTCTCTGAATCTCAATTTCCTCATCTATAAAATATGACTAATAAAAGTTATTTTGAGGATTATCACTTACACTTATCATTGTGCCTGTTGTTGTTAAGTGCCATCTATGGACAACAGAATGAATCTACCAGATACTTTTGTACCTAGCCTAAGATAGTGAATGCTTAAAACTGTTGGCTATGTTCCCTTTATTCCTAGTTTTACCAAAGTCCCATTTATTAAAAACAAAACAAAACCCCCCAACTTACTGCCATTCATAGACTTTTAAAACTGTAAGCAATCTGAACGGTGACCCATTTCAGAATCTTTTCAACAAATGATTACCTTCTAACCTCTCCTAAATACCACTTTCTGAAGCAAAGTCTTGGGGCAGACAGTGTTGATAGCCAAACCACTTTTCCTTCAGTTGATCAGTGGATAAATCAATTGACGTGCAATCTTCCAGCAGATTTTATCCACTGATCTTAGTTCTAGCTCCAAATATGGAACAAAATACACCTCTACTTCCACAGACATCCACTCCTTCCTGTTGCTGAGGGTTTGCATTTACGTGGACATCCCTGCATGATTCAGAAATGAGCCACATTATAATCCTTTTCAGATCACAGCACACACACACACACACACACACACACACACAAATATCATTTCCATTAGTTTTTTTCTTAGGTTAGTGATTTTTCTAATTTGTCTTTCTTTAACATCTGTATCAAATGTAAACCTAAAATAGGGAAGGGGCTTGTTACTCTCAGGACAGATTTTCTCTATTTAAATAATCCTTTGTTTCCATGCATCAGCTGAAAAATCAGCAATTATTCATGTTCAAGTATAGGTCAGAAATTTTATAAATCATGGGGAGGAAGTATGAAGGAAAAACAAAACCCTACCTTTTGTGAGTCAGGAACAAGGATCACCTCAATGTCTTAAGTTCAGAAAGTGGTTCTTCATATTTTAAGTTTTTATTATTTTTTTTTTGTTCTTCACTTAGTTTTTGCTTTACTGGAATGAAAATTGCTCAGAAAAGTAGTGCCTAGACTGTGATATGATTTGGTAGTCAACATTGTTGTTTTCCAGTAAAAAGGAGATTTCATGAGCAGAAATACTGAGCTGTTTGAGGTCTCATCGGTCAAGAGAACGTTTCTGAGCAGCTTCTGAGCAAACATTTCTTAACAAGTTGATCACAGATCTGGGGTCTTCACTCCTCATAATGGCACTGCCAGACACAATCATGTTAGCTCCTGCCTCTGCACACTTATGGATAGTGCCAGGACCTACTCCACCATCAACCTCTATGTCCAAAGACAGGAACTGGGTCCTCAACTAGTGGACCTTTGGCATCATGTCATCCATGAATTTTTGCCCTCCAAACCCAGGTTCCACGGTCATAACCAGGGCCATATAGATCTGATTAGCCCAAGGTGCCACATACCCAACTGTAGTTCCTGGTTTGATGGCAAGACCAACCTTCATACCATTCTCCCGAATATCTTTGATCAAAGCCCCTGGGTTCTCAGTAGCCTCCAGATGAAAAGTATATTGATTGGCCCTTGCGACAGCCATTGGCTTTACCCACTGCTCTGGCCTGGTCACCATCATGTGCAAGTCAAAGAAGGGGTCCTGGTCTAACTGCTTTCGAAGGCTTTCTACCACGGGGTGACCAAAGGTGATGTTGGGAACAAAATGCCCGTCCATTACATCCAGGTGCAGATAATCAGCCCCGGAGTCCAGCATCCGGAGGCATTCTCCCCCTAAATTGGCCAGGTCGCTGTTGAGGATGGAGGGGCCAATCTTGCATCCGGATCCATATTTTAAGTTTTTAACATTATGGGTTTTTATGGGTTTTAACATTATGGCCCTTCTTTGTAGAGTCAAAAGACCTGACCTGGGTAATAGCTCTACCAATCTGGAGCTGTATAACTTTGGGCAAATCCATCACCTCTCTGAAAGTCAATTTTCTGTGCCATACAATAGAAAGGAAACCATTTACCTCCAAAGCATATTACTGAACATAAAGCAAAAATGAAATAAAATATATTAAGATGCTCTGTGACTTGCCAACTGTTATACGAATACAATTACTCCTTAGCATTGTTTGTTAAGTTGTTATTCACAGTGGGCAAATTTTTAGACAAAATGTTAAACCAACATAAGGCCAAGAACCAGAGGCAATAGGGATATGTGTCTCTCATTGAGAGAAAGCATTGTCTTCTAGCCCAAGCTGGGGACTGTTATATCATATCCTGACACACAGTTATAAACCAGCTTATTTTTAAAGCATAATATACTCTAAAGTGTCCATTCTGAATTTACATATACCATTGTGGGATTCTTTAGATCTTTAATGTTACACATCACTTTGCATTTATTATACAAACAATGGCTTCTACAATGATGATAATATCAGAGAAAGGCAATTTGCATGAACTAAGTCCATCACCTAGCATAAGTTTAGGAACCTCTTCATTATTAAATCATTTCTATAATAAAATCAATATGCTTTAAAAGTGAAAATAGGGTTTTTCTAACCATAAAGAAGAGTTACATGTTTTAAACTCTATCAATTATCATAATATAATGAGCCTCTTTAAGATTTAATATCAAATTTTAAAATTAAAACTCAATGGAGAATGTATACTTGGCTCCATTACTGGATGATGTATCTCTAGAAAAGGTTACAGTATAGCCATTAACACCCTCCTAAATTATACAGAAAATTTGGTACAACCCTCTAACCTTTAACTATCACAAGGACAATTTAATTCCAGAGGTAGTGAAGTATTTTGAGAATGTAAAATTGTATGTGGATAGAATAATTCAGGTACATGTATCACATTCATTTCTTGGGAGGATTTTGGTTGATTAAATATTATGAAATTTTAAAATGCCAATCTGTACCTTAAAAATTATACTGTGCCCTTAATTAGGAACAAGTAAGAGAAAAAAATAGCACCACAAATTTCTACACCGTGGTAGGTTCACAAGTAAGTGTTTTATTACTTTAAGACTCAATGTTCCCTAATGATATAATTCAAAAATTTTACTGAATCATTATTTAGTAAGACATAGAAATCTCTTAAAATTAATCTTTCGTACACATCCAGCTTATCCAAAGTTGGAATTTAATTAGATGGCCTTGGCACAAATGGGCTTACTGCTTTATTTGCTCAGTCAGTGTATGTCTCCTCAGTAATTATAATTAATTCAAGTCCCCGACAATGTACCTCTTAACAAACAATGTAAAGACACCAGATAAAATGGAAATAAATAGCTTTAACATTTCTCCCACTATACTATCCTCCTTCATCCTCAAAATGCTCATGTGAAGTGAATGGGGTACATGCTATTCTCCATAGGAAAAGTACACTAAGAACCTACACCTTTGTTGATAAGAGAAGGATGCTCCTTTGTTCATTTTTACACTATAAAGACAATACAACTACAAGATGCAATTGAGAAAGTTTGTATTCAACAGCAACAAGGAAAAAAAACCTAATTTATAATATAAAGCAACACTTCCTGTTGGGAAGAATCTTTTCTAATTATAATCAAAATTTATAAATTTACAATTTAGAAGCAGTTCAAAAAGTGTGAATATCAAATTTCTTGGGTACAATAAAAGGAAAGTACTACATGGAAGAAAACCTTATTTACTGAGCGGGCACCAGGATCCAACGGATAACAAAAATTGTCACTATTTGGTACTTAAAAAAAAAATTTTTTTTAACACTGTTAGTTAACACTACTCAATTAGGTAATCAGCATAGCAATACGAATTAAAGCGCTGACAGGATTTAAACAGTCTTCATGGGAGGCGAGGGCAGGTACAGAGAGCACAAGGCCCCAGCTGGGTATGTTGGCACATTCCTCTGCACACAGCCCTTTGTGTGACTTTGCACCTCAGCTCTCTCCACAGTGGGCAGGTCCACTGCTGACTACCATTGACTGCCACTTACCAGGTACCTCCCAGGGCCCAGAGGAGCCCTGGTGGTGTAATGGTTATGAGTTGGACTGAGATCTGTAAGGTCCACTGTTGAAAACCCACCAGCCACTCCGAGGGAGAAAGATGGGGCTTTCTGGTCCAGTGAAGTTATAGTCTCGCAAACTCCCAGGGGCAGTGCTATCCAGTCCTACAGGGTCACCATGAGTCAGTATTGACTCGATGGCAGTGCGTTTCAGTCCCAGGGCCCAAATGCTTTTCAGGCATTATTGCATTTAATATGCTCACTGGTCCTGTGAGAATTCCTCACTCCTTTTAGAGCTGAGGAATGAGTGAGGAAATTAACAATTCACTAGATAGGCTGCTCCAAAAGCCTCAGGGTTAGGGAGTCACGGTTCTAACTCAACTCTCTTCAATGCTAAAACCCAATCGCTCTCACCTAAGCATTAATGGCACTGATCAAGAACACTGGAGAACAAAAAAGGGTTGGTGAGGCTGTGGGGAGATTGGAACTCTCATATACAGGTGGTGGGAGTAGTAAAATGGTACAGCCATGGTGGAAAATGATATTATGCTTCCTTTAAAATCTAGACAGAAATATTACAACATCCAGCAAAATTACTCCTAGGTCTATATTCTGGAGAAATAAGAGTCATGGTGTGAAAAGAGAGACATAAAATCACCCATGTCACTGAAGCATTATTCACAACAGCACCAAGATGGAAACAACCTAAGAACACACAATGAACGGACAGATGAACAAAATGAACACGTACACATAATGGAATACTGCCCACGGTTAACGACTTACGAAGACTCTACAGCATTTCGAACCACAGATGAACCTGGAGAACATTACGCTGAGTGAATTAAGCCAATCAGAAAAGGACATAGATTGTACAAGACCACTATTATTGAAAGTCAAGAATAGATTTACGCATAGAAAGAACATTCTTTGATGACTACCAGGGAAGAGAGGAGGAGGCAGGGAGCACCTCTAACTAGAGGATAGGTACATGTGAACTTTGGTGAAGGTAATAAAAATGCACAAAATGGGGGAAGTCAGAACAACAGAGCCCTGGCAAAGTAAATATTGACAAAAGTAAAAGACAACAATGGTAAACACAATTACATATACAATCCTGCAACCAAATGAATAATTTGAGCAGATACATAAGTAGATCAGTAAATTGAGCAGGGGTGGGATGACACGGAAGTAAAACCATAAGCATATGCAGGTTTGGTAGCGGATATTTCTACATACCTAACTGTATGTGTTGCAAATATATCCGTGTATATAGAGCATATGGGCAGTATTGTCTGCAAAACTTCGCCTCACGGGACTGAGCTGCTAGTTTGGAGGGCTAGAAGCCATAGTCTAGAGCAGTGGTTCTCAACCTTCCTACTGCCTCGACCCTGTAATACAGTTCCTCATGTTGTGGTGACACCACCACCACCACCACCACCCTGCCAACCATAAAATTATTTTCATTCCTACTTCATAACTATAATTTTGCTACTGTTATGAATCGGGCGACCCCTGTGAAAGGGTCGTTTGAACCTCCCCCCTAAGGGGTCACGACCCACAGGTTGAGAACCGCTGGTTTTAAGAGACAAGTAGGTCAACTGACATAATAAGAGTCCCTAAAAGCAGTGTTGTACATCCTACTTTTTTAGAGAGGCATAACTGGGTCTTAAAGCTTGTGAGTAAAAATCTAAGGTACCATTATTGTTCTTTCCCTGCGTGGAGAAAGAAATGTGAAGAAAACCAAAGACTCGGAAACAACCCAAAAAAACCAATGGGCCTCATGAACCACTATCTTCATAAGCTTGAGACGAGAAGAACTAGATGGTGCCCAGCTACCACTACCAATAGATCTGACCAGGATCACAACAAAAAGTTCCCATTCGAGTGAAAGAAAAATACTCAAATTCAAGAGGGGTGGGGGGACACGCAGGACAGGGAGAGGTAGTATTACTGGTCTGATAGAGCACCTTCCAGGAGCAGTCACCTCTTGTGTATAGATAAACTGTTACCAATCCCCTTATTGTTGTGCACACAGGGGCTCAATCAAGCCTTACTGTGTTTCAGTTCGTGCATGTGTATGTGTGCGTGCGGGCATGTGTGCGTGCGGGCGTGCGTGCATGCGTGCGTGCATGTGTGTGTGTGTATGTGTGTAGCTATGAGCTCCTTGAAGAATAAGTGGCTGGTGGCAGTTGATGTTAAGTTGGTTCCAACTCATAGTGATCTTCTGTATAACAGAACAAAATGTTACCCAGACCTGTATCGCTCTCATAATCATTACTCCATCTCAGCCCATTCTAAGCAGAGACCACTGAGTTTGTTTGTTTGTTTGTTTGTTTGTTTAAAAAAGAGCTCAGGTCAAGTACCCATTTACAAGCCCTAGAGAAAATCCTTTCTCTAGAATTAAGAGTTTCATTTGTCATTGTGAGGTGTAACTGTTTCTGAATCTGACTACCCACCTGGCTGTACTGAAATGTACTTTGAAAATGACAAGGTTGAAAAATAACTACAATTCAGTCCTTAGAGACAGGCAAGCGGCTCCAGCACAAGCAAAAGGTTTTGATGAGACAAAGACCCATCTCACACTTCAATTCCCTGTGGAAACGGGCAGCACGAAACCTGCTTGCCTGCAGAAGGTGATGTGTCACTTGGGTACCACAGTCTTCAGGGTTTCTCTTCAGTCCTCTGGCATTAATTCCCAAGTGTTTGTGCTGAGTCTCTGTCGTAGTCAGTCTGCTCTCCTCTGAGGTCTAACTATACCAGACACAGGGCGAGTAGGGGGTTTTATCTTATTAAAATAGATATGGCTAATTTGTCTTTTCAAATACATTTTAAATTAAATTGGATTTCCTTGGAAGGCTGCTAGGTCAGTTCCCCTGCTGCAAATGCAGGACAAAGGTTAATTGCACACCCTTCCCCAGCTCTTCTGCTCTCCTAGGAAGACTCAGATAACCTGCCCCAGAGGTGGGGAAGGCATAGGTTTATTGGGTGATAATGCTGCCATTAGAACCATTTACCATTATGCCAAGTGCCACAGATTGAATTTTGTCCCCCCAAAATATGTGTTGGAAATCCTAACCTCTATGCCTGTGGTTAGAATCCCATTTGGGAACGGGCTGTCTTTGTTATGCTAATGTGATGGGACAGCATAGGGTACTTTCTGAGTCAATCTCTTTTGAAGAATAAAAGAGATTACAACAAGCAAGCTAGCAACCAGATATGGGAGGAAATTAATGCCAAGTTACATAGAGATCACCCAGGACAGAAGCTTAAAAGAGGCAAGGACTTTCTCAGGGGCAACAGAGACAGAAAGTCTTCCCCTTGGGAAGACACCCTAATTTCAGACTCTGGTCTCCCAAAATGAGAAAATAAATTTTTATTTGTCAAAGGGCTTATGGTATTTCTGTTATAGCTGTACTAGACCACTAAGACAGAATTTGGTACCAAGGAGTTGGGCTACTGCTCTGATACTTAAAATGTGGAAGCAGATTAGGTAATGAGTAAAGGCTAGATGAGTTTTGAGGTAACCAGTAGTAAAAGGAGCCCTGGTGGCATAGTGGTTATGCATTGGGCTGCGATCCCGCAGTTCAAAACCACCAGCTGCTCCTTGAGAGGAAGATAAGACTTTCTACTCCTGCAGAGTTACAGTCTCAGAAACCCACAGGAGCAGTTCTATCCAGTCCTATAAGGTCACTATGAGTTGGCATTGACCCAAGGGCAGTGAGTAAGTGAGTGAATAGTGAAAGACCTGTTGGTAGTTATGGACATCAAAGTCACAGAAGAAAGTGGGAAAAGCTAAAGAGAAAATACATAGGTTGTTAGAAATGTGGTAGTTAAATGTGCTTCTAATGAGCTTAAAACAAAATAAAAAAGATTAGAACCTATGATTGGAAAATGCAGTGCAAAGAACTTGGCTAGATTATGTTCAGATGTTTGTTGGAAATTAGAACTTGTAAGCAATGAACTTAGATAGCTGGCTAAATTTCTAAGCAAGATCTTAAAGGGAGCCCTCTGGTTTCTGAAAGAGACAAATAATCTGTGCAGAAGGAAAACAGAAATTAGGAAAATTGTGTTGTACAAACTAAGAACATGCATCCTAGGACATAACTATGCAATAATTTGTTAAAGAAATTAAGCCTGTAACTGATGGGTCTAACCAACCACCACAATAGAAAATACAACAGTTTAGACTGAAGGGGATAGAGAGAAGAAAGAAAAGAGCGTTGTCTCTCTCTTGGTATTCTACAGGCAGGAAAGTGACCCAAGGAGATACATTTGTTGTTCTCCAAGAAAATAACAGGACTATTCCTCAAACAACATGGAGATGAGTCAGCAGAGACTGGAGGGCAGTGAGCTTTTTAAAAATTATTATTGGAAGGAGCATGGGGAACGGGGCCTTCTCTGTTTCAAAGGGTGGGAACGCAGGTTCTGATCTCAAAGGGTGAGGCCATGCCCTCCTAGCTTTCAAACTTGGTTCTAGAACGTTGAGCTGCCATTAAGGTATGCCAGAGTGATGAACTCCCGCCTAATGCTGAGAAGGCGGGCATCTATGCTAAAAGGGCAGAATAATGGGTCCTACTGGGGCTGAGGGGGTCTGGCCTCCACATAAGAATCCAGAGGGCATGGCTATTGCCCAGAAGGTCTCAAAGAACAGCAGATTGTTTTCAAGCCTTATTGAACAGTAAGATGTCTGAATTATGTACTAATAAAATGCTTTGGGGGGGAAAAAAAAGAATTTATGTAAACTGTCAGTTTTTTAGACTTGATTGATGCCATATCCTTTCTTTCCTTCCAATTCCTCCTATTTGCAACTGAAATGCTACCGAGTACCAGTTCTACCACTGTACTTTGGAAGCAGACAACTTGTATTCTGGATTTCACAGGTTTCCAGATGAAGATGAATTTTACCCCCAGGCACAATCTGCCAAAAGTATAACCCATATTTGATTTAAATGTTTCAGAAGCGAATATTCTGAACTTGAAATTGATGCAAGGTTTTTAGGATGACTTGATGGGTAGGTAAATGGCCCCGAGCCCCTTTTGTAGGAAGGACATGAAGTTGAGGAACCAAAGCATAGAATGAAATTTGTCACCCAAAACTATTCTCAACAAGAGCTGCGGTCTCAGAAACCCACAGGACAGTTCTACACTGTCCGATAGGGTCGGTAAGAGTCAGATCAGCTGGATGGCAGCTGAGAGATGCCAGTGGTTACGATCCCATTTGGGAATGGGCTGTTATGGTGATGAGATGGGATTGTGTAGGGTGTGCTTTGAGTCAATCTCTTTTGAGAAAAAAAGAGATCAAACAAGCAAGCTAGCAAGCAGAGATAGATGAAGAAAGATTAATGCCACAGCCCAGGAGCAGAAGCTCAGAAGAGACAAGGGTCTTCATCCAGAGCCAACAAAGAGAAAGTCTTCCCAAAGAGCAAGCACCTGGATTCCAGTGAGAAACCGAATTTCTGTTTGTTAAAGTATTTCTGCTTTTGTAGCATTAGATCACTAAGAGAAGAAGCATTTTAAAAATAAATAAAAAACAAACTTAAAAAAAAAGAAGAAACATTTTTTAAAAACTAAGTAACAAGATGTAACATTAGCAAGGATGGACTGCAACTGATGGCTAGTTCCTTTAAAATGTAAAGCCAAAATCATACAGCTTAACCTATTTGGTTCCCGAAAGTCCCAAATAGATGCAGAAGTACACACCCTTTGGGAGCAAACTGTTTTCTGGTTTCAATGTAAAATTCTGTTAACATTTTCATTTAATTTATCTCATTTAGACTATCTATGTTCATGAAAATTTAACCCAGTAATGTCTCATTATACACACCATAACAAAGTATGAATATTTAAATACAATATAAAATAAAATACTTTATCAATTATAATTTTGTATTCTAAGTTAGTGACTTCACTTAGCATGTCTGCCTTGCACGGCACCACACTATTTTTCAATTAAGGGTCCAGATGTTTCAAAGGCTCCAGTAGGCAACAGCAGTTATGAGAAATGCTTTATCTGCATTGTAATCATCACTACCACATCAGCTCCAGGCTGCATTAACATACTCATGTTTTATTCCAGCTCCCCTTCTACAGAGGAGGTAATTATACAACACAGCAGAGAAACAGAATCCTAAAAGCTGGATAATGTCCTTACAAGCATCCACCTGAGCAATACAATTTCATACACAATCTTAAAATTATTTTTGAATATCTCTGGTTGCTTATCAGGAACATTGACCATAGGACGTGTGTGTGTGTGTGTGTGTGTGTGTGTGTGTGTGTGTGTAAAGAAAGACAGGGTGAATCACATACATACAACTTGAGCTGCAAATACCATCAAAATACAAGAAACAAATAGCTTGCACATACACACATAATGTATATTGAAAACCAACTAGAAGTTTTTGAGCATAAAAAACACTATCATTTGTCACAATCTAATCCATTACTTCTCATTTGTAATGCCAGTGTCATCTCTTGAACAAGTCAATCTGATCTTCATTCTTACTCTCCAGAAATGACAATTTACCTGAACTGAGGCTGAGCAAGTATAGCGATTATCCTTGCTTCTATCTAATAAAAACAATACAAGAGCAGTACAAAATGCAATTCTGACAGCTGCAACAAAAATGCTATAACATTTATTATTTGGTTAATTAAATGACTCCCTTACTATAAATGGAGAAGAATAATCTATATAATAAGAGGCATTGCTATTCTTAGTAAACAGTGCATAATTTAACGGGAAAAAATATGATTCTTTGTTAAGAGAAACTATAACAAAATTAACTTTAATTGTAATTTTTAAATTATTCTACAAACATTTTTATATTTTAAAATATTCCAACACAAGATGTCCTAAAAAAGACACTCTTCAGAAGACAAATGCCTTTACAAATACTAAAGAGAGAGAGGTCAAATCCTGGCAGGTTACACTTCAGTATCTGAAAGCAGACAGTTTACGTTCTTTCCTGAAGGAACCTTAGGTGGAACATTTTTAATACATCACCGTGTCACTTTTTAATGCGCCCCAATCTATTAACCACATGGCAAACTAAGAGGGATTTTTAAAATATGGGCTTTATGGCTTTGTGTTGGTGATTAATTAAATAAATAGCCACTATTTCACAAATCATCCCTCTGATTAGTCTAAAACAGACACTTTGCATTCACTGGCATTACTGTCATCTAAAGCTCAGGGAAGGGCAGAAGTGGTGTAGCACGGCCATGTCGCTACACTTTGGAGCCCATTGTCATAGGCTCCACGGCTGGCATCCCACCTTGAGGCCCAGAGGGAGAGGTGCCTGCCTTCACAGGTGCTGCAATCAGCTGGAATTTAACTCCAGCTGCTCAGAAAAGATGTTGCCCTTAATTATTCTCCTTCACCTAAAGGAAACAATAGAACAACAAAAGAAAGAAAGTGGCTTCTAAAGTGCAACCTCCAGCTACAAAGAAATGAGGTTTCCACACAAGGTCCACTGTCCCAGGGGTGAGGAAGAGTTGGTCTAGTTATCCGATTTAGGACTAAGTAGAGTGCTAGGTCAAGCAGGCTCTCCTTAGAACTCCTTAGCTCAAAATATGCTATCATATTATCTTGAACTCAAAATCCAGTATTACTTTCAAACACTAATATTTAAGACTCCATTCATAGACTGAGACAGTCAACTATCTCTAAAATTGGCAGGAATTCAGCCTAGCATGTTTTTTTTGTTTGCTTTGTTTCTCAGCACCCTAGCCTAACATTTTAAAAAGCTGATGCTTCTCTGAAAGAAATTAAACTTGGGATAATTTTTAGTGTCAGGGAAAAAAAATCAAATGGGACTATCTCAAGAATCCAATTTCCTTTAGGAAATACATTAAGTGGTTCCCTAATCTCTGTATTTAAGCTTCATTAGATCTGTGGGTAGATATGTAGATAAGGAGGGAAGAGAAAGGAAAAAGGAGGATATTTCAGCAGAAAAAAACACACCAAAATACAGTACAGATTATTTTGCAGAAAATAATCATTTTGTCCTTGCATCCCTTCTGTGCTAATCTTTCTACGAATGGAAGCAGTAAGTGGTGCACTACAAAAGACTTGCACTCTGAGGCATGATGGGCCCTTAGTAAAGTCATGTAATCTCACTTCGCCTCTTTCCTCATCTGTAAAGTAGGGTCTCAACCTCAACCCTCCATAATTGTAGGGGAAATTGGGGTACTATGGATGACCTACCTCAACATTCCTGTACAGCAGATTCTCAAATGGTGGAAATTATGTGGACCATGAGATATTGCAGTAGACCACGAAACTTGATCAAAAGCAGAGCCTGAGCCCCAATAAAATGATTTAAAAAAAAAAAAGCAGAGCCTTTATTTTCCCTCTATAATGCCTTTTGGAGAAAGTCAAGGTGACTGCACTCAACACTGTAGATGGTGTTTTACAAATATAGCAAGGGATAAAAGTACAAAGTGTACATGAACACAGAGTTGCCATATTATACTCATGACCCTAAAGAAAACCTAAATTATTGCAACTGAAAAGAAATAGTATAGTTTCTACTGGTTCTGGAGTTGATGATGGAGGTGTCTGAGATTACTTACATAGTAGAGACTGGAAAGGAAGTGAATAGACTTTGTATTCAATAGTCACATGTTTGAATCCTGACTGCACTACTTTCTAGTTGTATAACCTCAGGCAAGTCTGTTGGATTCTCCAAGTCTTTGTTTCCTCACCACAAAATGAAGATAATAATACATATAAAGTGGGACAATAATGAATGAAATAGCATAACAGGTACTCTGGGATACAGTAGATACCCAAATGGTTTCTATTTTATGAAGCTGAGTCACATGATGCTGATAAGCAACTATTATGATCTACAAAAATTTATAATTCCATATTTTTTCACTTAGTAGTATAGTGCCTGAGACAGTAAGCAGCATGAGTTGGGAAAGGGCGGAAATTTGTCAAAAAGCTGAATGAATTACACTCCTATCAAAACAGGAAGAAAGCAAAAAACCTTCACTGAGTTGTTTCTAACTTATAGTAGGTTATACATGGGGCTACTCCCATAAAGATTTAAGTCTTGGAATCCCATAGAGGTAATTCTACTCTGTCCTATGGGGCTGAGATGAGTCAAAATTGGGAATCAACCAAAAACCTAAAAATGCTTTTACAAGCCTGATCCTTGATTCCAATAATAAAATGACCAGAATCATGAACATTTATTATAAGATAGTATAATATTTTAATACATATGTCATTTTAATATAAATAGTATATATTATATTGTTGATATAAATAAATATTTTAATATTGATATTATAATGAGATCCATAATCTTATTTTATGTAATCTCAACACAACTTCATGATATAGATTAAACTATTCTTCCTATTTCATATATGAAATATAAGCTTACAGAAATGAAGAAACTTGTTATGTAGCTGTTGAAGCCATGAGGCTACCCTGGAGCTGACTCTAGAGCTCTTATTCGTCCCCTAAAATTGCTACCCCATACTACAAAGCCGCTTGTTTTGCTCTTACTGAAACCAGGTTAGGACAAGAAGCAAATGATTTACAAACTCGACTTCTGGGCCTTGCCAGCAATGAGTCTCTCAGTGGGTAACCAATCACCATAGTGAGGGTATTTGTATTTATTACCTGCACTGGTCGTGACTGGAAGAGGATGCAGCCAAAAGTTGTACTCTTTCTATAGTGTTGTGGTGTTACTTCAAAGGGGAAAAAAAAAATCAGACAAGCCTCTAAAGTTTCCAAGAAAAATCCTGAAGTTTTAATCAAACAGCTGCTGCGTTCCCATTATGCTACAGTCAAGCCTTTTTACTATATGACTGAGGCAGCAGAGCTTTTTCTTTGTTTATTCACGTATCTATTTAGGTTTTTGGCTCTTCCTTCCTGAATCCTTCAATGTGAACTGTCAACAAGACATCGGAGAAAGGCAAATGGCACTGACAGTAGATGCTATGAATCCATTTCCTTTAAAAAGAGGATTCAAGTCAGGAACCCTATGCCATGTTTCAAAGCCTGGATTCTAAAAGCAATCACACTTGTATGTAAGGCTTCTTAGAGACATCTCCGCAGCACCCAAATCCACCAAAGATAAAGAAGACGTTTGCGCTAAGTTGGGAAAGTGGAGACATCAGCATTTCCGCCTTCAGCGCATTGCTTCTGCTCTCAAGAACCCCTGAAAAAGCACCTGGAATATTACCGTCTCTGCTGCCACTGCTCCTCTGAAACCTTGCTCGGGGGTTTCCCTAGGGTTCCTTTTCCACAATTGCAGCAGAGACTCTGAGAGGAGCCCAAACAAGCTGCCTTAACCTTCCTGTAAACGGATATTTCCATAGAGGATTAAGACAAACACTTCAAATAAGGCAATTTCCTTTACTAAAAAAACAAAGTGACAATAGTAGTGCCAAGAGAAATAGACAAAGGCAATGAATAAGACACTTTCCTTGTTTGGGGCATACAAAAAAAGGGAAAGGTAGATGGAGGGTGGACTACACAATCCCTTCTTTTTTCTGATGGATATCCTACAGTGGAGCCTAATGAAAAAGTTATACTAAAAATTAGATTAAGTCATACCAAAGGGAGGAAGAAAAAAGTCTAAATGCGTTATACTATGTGATTTATGCCTATGCTGCATGTTATTTATTTTCGCATGTTTATTACAAATTTTTCTGTTCAGAAGAGTGAGACTTCTCTTTTCTAATAAGGTACTTCAGAACTCTGGGAATGCCAAATGCTTATTTGTTGAACTGTTGAGAATGCAAATACCTAACTACCCTTGAGATCTCCAGAAAGGAACATGCCTCCCCATAAATATTCCCTAAGAAGCTTCCTTGGGCCACAGAAAGCAAGAGCTCCTTTCACTGGAGGGATGGAGGTGTATACGCCTGAATTAAAGACAAGGCCAGGCAGTAAGGGTGCAATGGAGCACCGATGAAACACACAGCTTTCCTCTGGTTCTTTAATGCTTCCTCATCCCCCTTTCCCCCCAGTATCACGACCCTAATTCTACCTTACAAATCTGGCTAGACCAGAGCATGTACATGGGTACAGATAAGAGCTGGAAACACAGGGAATATAAGACCAATATTGAGAGTAGGAGGGGAAGGGGAAGGGGAAGGTTGGGGAGAAAGGGGAAACTGATTACAATGACCTATCTATAACCCCCTCCCTCCCAAGGGGATGGACAACAGACAAGGGGGTGGGGGGAGACTTCGGACAGTGCAAGACATGAAAAAAATAATAATTTATAAATTATCAAGGTTCATGAGGGAAGGAGAGGGAAAAATGAGGAGCTGATACCAAGGGCTTAAGTGGAGAGAAAATGCTTTGAAAACAATGATGGCAAAATATGTACAAGTGTACTTGAGACAATGGAGTTATACGAGCCCCCAATAAAATGATGTTTTTAAAAGACAAGACCAGGGTGGAGAATATCAGAAACCCATTCCTGGAAATCTGCGAGGAGACTGAGCCTCTCCCTGACTTGGTTAGATGGTTTCTGATCTTCCCTTTTTGGTACTTTCATCCACATATTCATATTCAATTTTTACTCCTATATAAATAATATGCTATGTTTTATATTTAACACTCTATATTAGCGTCATAAATACTTCAGGTAAGAGAAAGACTAAAATTAAAAGCAAGTATTATTTATTAAGGCCTCTTATCAGGCATTGAATTAAGCAGCCATATCTATTACCTCTTTTTGATCCTCAATATAGTCCTCACTTATCCATTTTATGGGCTCACTGGACGGCACAGTTAAGCTCTTGACTCTAGCCAAAAGTTGGTGGTTCAAACTTACCCAGAGTTACCTTAAAAAGCCCTGCAATCTACTTCTGAAAGCTAAAGCCCTACACTCTACACATACCTCCGTAGTCATTGTCAGCCGGAATTTACAGGACAGCAACTAACAGTAACAACCTCATTTCACATATAACTAACCTTAAAAAGTTAAAGAAATGAGTAAAGGTCAGATAGCTAGTGAGAAAGCTCAGATAGAAACCCAGGTTTAATTGACTCAAAATACCACAATCATCACACTACAATTCTTTCTAAGCTAACATATCTTTAAAAGCTTTTTTGGGAAATTTCTTGTTATGTTTTTAATCAATATTTTCAAAAAAACTTAATAAAGATGGTCACTATTAACAAGTTGGTTCAATTCACCTGGAAGAAATAAATATTCTAAATTTGAATGAGATTAAAAATACATCCTTAAGATATGTAAACTATAAGCAGAAATCTACAATATAGTGAGAGATCCTAATATATTGTCTCTAACAGGTCAAGCAGACAAAATATCAATAAAAATATACAAGATTTTTAACACAATTAATTAACAGGTATGACTTAATGACCACATCTAGAATACTGTATCTAAAAACAGCAGAAATTACATTCATTCCAGGATCACAGATATTTATGACTGCTGACTACAATAGGTGGCATAAAACAATATTTAACAAATTTCAAATCATTGGCATTATGAGGCCACTTCCTCATCCACAAAAGAATTGTTATATTTTTAAAACTTAAAGCAATTTCAGAGATAGAAATTTAGAAATACTAATAACTAAAAGTCTCAAATAAGAAAAATACCAAAATATTTGGAACATATAAAAATTTTGAGATTGTAAGGCAAAGCTAAAACAAAAAAGGCCTACACTACAGCAAGTAAACATGATAATGTTTCCTTCAGCCCTCCCCCAATATTCATATACTTGCAACAGAGAATGTTAGCACCTCGACAGTTATTGGGCAAAGCAGAGCTGAAAACAAACTGTGGTTACACTACAGCCTCATTCAGCAGATTGCCTTAGAATATGGCCCCAAGCCCACCGCTGTAGATTAAAATGCAACGCATAGCGACCGTATAAAGCAGGGTAAAAGTACCATATAAAGGATCGCAAGGCTGTAAGTCTTTGGAAGCAGACTGCCAGATCTTTCTCCTCTTGGTTGGTAACCCATAACTTAACCCGTTGTACCACCAGGGCCCATTTGAAAGCCAGAAATGAAAGGATATTTTCCCAATAGTCAGAAGTTTGAATAATGGATTTGTTCATCTTCTTTTCATAGAAGGAGATGTGGCAAGAAGTTTAAATGTATAGAGCAGTGGTTCTCAACCTTCCTAATGCCGCGACACTTTAATACAGTTTCTCATGTCGTGGTGAACCCCAACCATAAAATTATTTTCGTTGCTACTTCTTAACTGTAATTTTGCTACTGTTATGAATAGTAATGTAAACATTTGATATGCAGGATGTATTTTAATTGTTACAAATTGAACATAATTAAAGCCTAGTGATTAATCACAAAACAATATGTAATTATATATACATATTGTATTTTCCAATGGTCTTGGGCGACCCCTGTAAAAGTTATTAGACCACCAAAGGGGTCATGACCCACAGGTTGAGAACAGCTGATACAGAGACTCGTGGATGAATAAATAGCTTAGCCAATTATCAGAAACCTGGAAGGAGGAAAACAAGAATGTCCAGAGTAAAACTATATGGATAAACTTATGGGAATGGGTATCACGTGTAAAGACTTTATATACATGTCAGCATCTACAACAGAAAAAGCACTAAGCAATTAAGTAAACAAAATACATTTGTAAAGATAAGAGTTAGCACAGGAGACCTGCAACTATGCTTAAAAAGGCCCATTTGAAAGGTTGATGCTTGGCTAGCAGTTGGGGACGTAGACTTTGGGAGAGCTGCAATCATTCTAACTGGTAAGAATGACTGGCTTACTGTGCCTACATTGTTCATATCAACAATAAAATTTATGCTGAACATCTGCTTTCTTTCTGGAACTTTGGAAGTTTAGTACATATTAGGAAGAAGGTGAGAAACTTCCAATAGTCCTGACTCTCTAATGAGTTTCCCTAGTAGACATTTCACACATGTTGTCACAATACATTGCTATGGGAATTAGCCACATTCTGTGTGACACCATTGGGAGAGGACTCTTCCAAGTGTGTGCCCGGTTTCCTGCTGAGTTCTGATGGCTCTCATCTGCTAGTCCTCTCCTGCTATTGTGTTGGATAATTTTGTCACTTCAGCCAAGGTCATGCATGCCTCCTCCTCATGGCAACCAAAGTCCAATGATGGATAAACACAGGAATAAAAAGACCTGGTCCCATTGAAAAACATGAAAAAATAATAATTTGTAAATTATCAAGGGTTCATGAGGGAGGGAGGGGAAGGGATAGGGAAAAAATGAGGAGCTGATACCAAGGGCTCAAGTAGGAAGAAAATGCTTTGAAAACAATGATGGCAACATATGCACAAGTGTACTTGAGACAATGGATGTATGTATGGACTGTGATAAGAGTTGTACGAGCCCCCAATAAAATGATTTTTTTAAGATATAAAATAATAATAACAATATACAATTGATCAAGGATTCACGAGGCTGGGAGGGGACGGGAGAGAGGGGGGTAAAAAGAGCTTATACTAAGGGCTCAAGTAGAAAAAATTTTGGAAATGATGATGGCAATATATGTATAAATATGCTTGACACAATTGATGTATGTAATAAGAGCCGTAGGAGCCCCAATTATTACTTTAAAAAAAAGAAAGGAAATTTCTGTTTGTTAATGTGTGTGTGTGTGTGTGTGTGTGTGTGTGTGTGTAAAGCAGTTAAAAAGGATTTTGGTTTCATTATTCTTATACTCGTACATGTTTCATAACTATGTAATTAATTATTAAAAACTGGTTTGAAAAAAAAAGACCTGGTTCCCTCCCCCCAGTTTAAGACAACCTGAAGAGCCCTATTAGAGTCAGAGTGCCCCAAAGATTTAGCTGAGGCTCGGTTGTCCCTATACTACAATCCAACTACTTCCTCTACCCACCCATTTCATTCTCTTCTTCCTACAAGTGTTGGTCCAATAGTTAATAAATTCTGTGTACTAATCTCCAGGTGAGAATTGGTTTCCCAGAAGAATGTGACAATAGTTTTGCTGGGAATTCAACCATGTATTCAAAGCACATTGTTTCCGTATATGCTCAAGTATAAGCTGACCCGAATATCAGCCAAGGCACCTAATTTTACCACAAAAACTGCATTAAAAATATGCTGAAAAACTCGGCTTATAGTCGAGTGTATATAGTATTGCCTATACATACATTTCTATGGTATGTATAGATGTATTTCTATATATATATAAAATTATTCCTAGATCATTTTATGATGCTAGCCATAGTACCCTACCAAAGCCTGAGAATATAAAAGAGAAATATTACAGGCTAAGTTAACATCAGTAAAGAAGCAAAAATGATAAAGGAAATATTAGTCTATATCGATGCAGAAAACACATTCAATATATTCAACATTATTCATTTTTAAAAAACAACATATTAGAAGTAGAAGGGACTTCTCTTAATCCAATAAAGGCCATCTATCACACTAGCAAATGTCACACTAATAATGAAACATTTAAAACATTTCCGTTAATATCAGGAAGAGACAAGATTGCTTCTTTTCAGCAGATCAGAGCCTGCTCAATAAAAAAGAAAAAACAATATACAGAATGAAAAGGAAACAAAGATCTGTACTTATATTTAGGGAGACTTCCCATTATCCTAACTGATAAAGAGTACCTGGCTCACTGTGCCTAAACTGTTTGTATAAACAATAAAGTTAATGCTGAAACAATAACAAATAACAATTACATATTTGCAAAATATATTATTGACTTCATAGCAACCCTGCCATAAATGTATAAATTACTTTAATAGAGTTTGGAAAAACTGCTAAAATTAAAATTCAGGCAAACCAACTACATTTACATATGCCAACGACAAATAGTGATTTTTAAACGATTAAGAGTAGAATTATATATATATATAGTCCCCCAAAAAAACCAGAATTGTGCTGGGCTAGAGGAGCTTTCTTTTTTTTTTCTTTTCTTTTTCTATTTTTTTAAAATCGTTATATTAGGGGCTCATACAACTCTTATCACAATCCATACATACATCAATTGTGTAAAGCACATTTGTACATTTATTGGCCTTATCATTCTCAAAACATTTGCTCTCCACTTAAGCCCCTGGCATCAGGTAGAGGAGCTTTCTTAGTACGCATTTTTTCCCATTAGGCAAGCATCAAACAACTCGCTCTGAGTTAGTGCATCCAGTGGCGTCACCAGGGAAGGTTCTCTCTGGTCACAGTGAATGTTGTCATAAAAGCAGTTTCGCTTGAACCTCATTTTTTGTGATGGCCGATTTAAGAAAACAGTGTGTAGTGTGAAATGTTGTTTCCTGCTTGTGAAAATTACTGCAGAAACTGTGGTGATGTTGAACACAGCTTACAAGGACAGCGCTATGGAAAAAACTCAAGTGTACAAGTGGTTTTCTTGTTTCAAAAAAGGTGAAATGAATGATGACAAACCTCATACTGGACATCCATCAACTTTCCAAATGCATGAAAATGTCAACTAGTATTGCATTTGGAGTTCATTTCACCAGGTCAGATTGTTAATCAAGCTTTCTATTTAAAGGTTCTGAAAAGACTGCATAACAGCGTGTGAATAAAAAAGGCCTGATCAGTGGCAGACGGGGGACTGGTTTTACTACCGCAACAATGCACCTGCACATGCAGCCATCTCAGTGCGCCAGTGTTTGGCAAAAACAACAACATATCTCTCTGGTCGCACATACCTTACTCGCCTGACCTTATTCCCTGTGACTTCTTTCAGTTTCCATGAATGCACAGAGACATGAAAGGACAGCAATTTGATAACAGAGAAGAGGAGAAGAAAAAAACAAGGAAAGTACTGTCAGCCATCCAAACGGATGAGTTTTAAAAAATGTTTCCAGAATGGAATCACAGATGACAATTCCATTAAATGTAATGGAGAATACTTTGAAGGTGATATGGTTGTGTTGTAAAAAATTTTAAATATATAGCTTTGAAAATTCAATTCCTTTTGGGGGGAGGAGGGGGGTACGTGTGTGACTCAATCTAACAAGACAGTATAGATTACCTAACTAAATGGAGAGATGTATCACAGTAAAAATGGTAAAGATGTCAATTCTGCCAAATTGTTCTACAAATCTAAAGCAATTCCAATAAAATTTTTAAAGTATGTGGTAAGTCGTTTCAAAAATTTATATTGAAGGACAGCAAATATAGAATATACAAGACATTCACTAATAAGAAAAGTGAGGTGGAGGAGCATAGTTAATCAGATATAAGAAACTGTCTTAAGTTTTCAGTAATTAAGAGTGTGATATTAACACAAGAAAATACAAATAAACCATTAAAAAGGTGAGAGATCTCAGAAAGCGCAGCACACATATTCATTCAAGGGTAATTTTAAAGTACTGGTACAAAATCATAGAAACCTATTAAATAAAAATATTAAAACTTAACTTATTGTTTGACGCATTCTCTACCTATATTTACCTATACCTATATCTATAGCTACACACTTCTAAAGACAGTCTAACTTTTTCAGGAAGAATTCTGTACTCTTGGGTTTATACCATGTCACAAGGCAATTCTGATGTCCTTTGGGAATTCAAATTGTGTTCCTTTAGTTTTGAGAACATAAAGAAGTTGGAAAGGGCACCATCAGGGATGAAGGGTGGATAGTGTCATAGTTCCCAACGACATTTTCACAAGAGCAGGTGGCACTGTCATGATGGGAAAATATTCTCCGGCTCAGCTTTCCAGGCCTATTCCTCACCAAAATAGTTTTCTGTTTCCTTAAATCTTCTTCCTAGTAAGTCGCCATGATTTCCCTGTGTCCAAGAAGATCTATCAAAGATGGCCCCACCTTTGCAGTTCCCAAACAGTTGTCATAACCTTCTGAGCTAACCTCTTTGCCTTGAACTTACCTGGCCTAACAGGTCCCTTGGGAAGCTATTTTGTTGATTGGATCTTTTCTTGAAGGTAGTAAGATAACTGAGAGAATTTGTCAGAACCATCCACTGATCAGAGAGACATATTTATTAACCTGCAATCCTAGTAGCAGTATTTTTTTACTTTCCCTGTTATACAAAAAACAGGACCAACCTCCCTCCCTAAGATATAAAGAACTCCTAGAAAATAAAACCGTGAATCCAATCATCGGGGCACTTCCTATAACTCCCAAGGTCCTTAACCAAATGAAAAGAAGTTCCAACCTCACTCACAAGAGAAATGCAAATTAAAATGACAAAGACTGATTTTTCACCTATTAGATTAGATTGGCAAAAATCCAAACCTTTGATAAATTCCATGGCGAGGCTGCAAAGAACCAGGCTTTTCTTTTTTTTTTTTTAAACATTGCTGGTGGGAGTGTAATTGGCAAAATCCCCATGGAGGGCAATTTGGCAATACTCAAAAAAATTACCAATGCATATTCCCTTTGACCCAGCAATTCTGCTGCTTGAAATTTATCCTACATAGACAATTACACAAGTGCAAAATGTCATATGTACAAGATTACTCACTGTAGCGTTGTTTATAATAGCCAAAGATTAAAAACAACTTCAGTCTCCATCAACAGGGAACTAGGTAAATAAAATTATCCTTCCAAACAGGCTGCTGTTCTTAAATGCTGTGAGTCTACCATGGAACAACAAAAGAAAATAATGCCTGCTCCTGCCCCAGTCCCATAATTAACTGAGATTCCTAAGGTTTTCATTGGCTGAGTTTGGGGAGTAGATCACGAAGCTTTTCTTTCTTGTCTTTCTTAGTGTAGAAGCATCAGTGGCTTAGCCTTCTGTTTTATCAATAACCCTCAAGTCAATTCTGACTAATGGTGACCCCACATATACTGAAAATTTTTCAATAAGGGTTTCAAAGTACAATAACAATAAGCAAGCCTCCACTGACATGGGCTATAGATATGCATGATGTATATTAGTCAGGGATCAAACAGGGATCATATTCACTGCCAAGTTGACTCAGAAACACCCTACAGGAGGAGTAGAACTGACTTTGTGGGTTGCCAAAACTGTTCATCTCTGCTAGAGTAGAAAACACCTCATCTTTCTCCCACGGAGTAGTTGGTGGCTTCAAACGGCGGACCTTGCGGTTAACAGCCCAATGCTTAACTCACTATGCCCATCATGGTCAGAATAATGACAATAGCTAACATCTATTGAGCTCTTCTTCCAGATAAGCATTTTGCTTTGTTTTGGTTTTTCAGGGATTTTTGTTTGTTTTTCAATCATTTTATAGGGGTGCATACAACTCATCACAATCCGTACATACATCAATTGTGTAAACCACATTTGTACATTCATTGCCCTCATCATTCTCAAAACATTTGCT
>NW_022103919.1:339153-340427 GCF_000313985.2 Echinops telfairi
CTCCACCCTCCCTGCACACTCCGGTATTGCCACTTCATGCACTCCCCCCTCCCTCATAAACCCTTGATAATTTATAAATTTCTATTTTGTCATATCTTACACTGTCCGACGTCTCCACCCACTTTTCTGTTGTCCGTCATCGAGGGAGGAGGTTATATGTAGATCCTTGTAATTGGTTCCCCCTTTCCACTCCACCCTCCCTGCACACTCCGGTATTGCCACTCTAACCACTGGTCCTGAAGGGATCATCTTCCCTGGATTCCCTGTGTCCCAGTTCCTAATACATAAGCATTATAATCTCTTTTAATCCTCTTAATACAGTAATTCTCAACCTTCCTAATGCCACGACCCTTTAATACAGGTTCCTCATTTTGTGGTGACACCCCCAACCATAAAATTATTTTCATTGCTACTTCATAAATATAATTTTGCTACTGTTATGAATCTGGCGAGCCCCATGAAAGGGTCATTTGAATCCCGCCCAAAGATGTCGCGACCCACAGGTTGAGTACCGTTGTCTTAATACATCAAGGTAGGTTATGTTATTTAACCCAGTATAAAGTAGAGAAAACCTGAAGTCCAGATAATTCCCACACCATTAAACGAGTGTAAACCAGTGACATTACCAATCTCTTAAAATGTTGTACAGGTTTAATGGGAAAATGTATATAAAATACTTAGCACAAGGCTTCATATACAGTAAATGCATAACTGAAGTGTCACTTGCAGGCACTATTTATTTTCAAGGATTTTTCATTCAATTAGACCAAATAAAATTAAATAAGAAATTTAGGGCCGGCCCCAATCCCAACTACTATGTGGGCACATGCCCATCCCCCTAGAAAAATTAATTTCAAAGGCAGCACTGAATATGCAGCTCCGAGAGAAAGACATATTGATCTGAGCACATGGGAACAGATGAAGGGGGAGGATGAGAGAGTGCAGCACATCCTGGCCCACCAGGCTGTGAGGACGTTGTTCCCGTTTAGAGCAGCCAGTCCACAGAGAGGACCAAATGGGCCGCCCCATTATGAGACATGACTGACCCATAGCCCTACAGGGGACAACACTGGAGACACAGTGCGGGAATTGCGCCCAATCTGATCCCACGACACCGAGGCAAAACACTAAGGGGGTGGAAAAGAACAGCAAAGGAACGGAGCGGCGAGGTCCCCAGGGAATGCCGAAGGTGGACTTTGGGGCCAGGGATTTGTGCCCCAATAGACTGGACTGGAAAACACTCCTAAAGACCAATACATAGGCCTTGACTAACT
>NW_022103919.1:342016-352021 GCF_000313985.2 Echinops telfairi
AAAATGAGGAGCTGATGCCAGGGGTTTATGTGGGGAGCAAATGTTTTGAGAATGATGAGGGCAATGAATGTACAAACGTGCTTTACACAATTGATGTATGTATGGATTGTGATAAGAGTTGTATGAGCTCCTAATAAAATGATATAAACATTTTTAAACAAAAACAAAAAGAAGAAATTTAACAAACTTTTATTTTAAATTTTCATATACATAAACTAAATAACCTCTTCTAACTATGTGAAGGATGTTTTAGATGTGCTGTATTTTCACTATACAAATTATATGGTCATTAAAATGTCGGCTCATAATAAGTACTGTTTTTATACAAATATCACATGGAACATATTTTAGCCAACCACACAACTTTCTGTACATTATTTTCATAAATGTTATATGTGTGGGCATGTTGTTTTCATGGGTGCATTACTTGTAAAAAATATATGTACATATACAGTATATCTAGGTCTTTTAGTCCACTATTGAATTATCTGAATATAACTAATGAGAAAAGATATAACCAAAAAGGTTTTAATTTCAAAAGGGAGAGGGGGGTCATATATATGGGATTTGGGCTGCAAAATAATGCCAAAATGTTAGATGTTTCTGGAGTACTGTCAGTCAGAATTCACTGATTTATAGACAATAGGATGGCTCCTGCTATAAAACTACACATAGTATGTAGTATGTTCATAAGTAAGGTATTCCAGTGGGAAAGTTTCAGAGGAAACATCAACTTTTCGCTTTATAAAAGAGAGTTATATCACTTATGAACCACTGATGAAAAGGATACAAAAGAGGTTCGGGACTGCAAAGAACCAGCTACCTTTTTATAAGCTTACCAAAATCCTGTTCAGCATAAATAAGACTTCAGGGCAGGGCTCTACAAAATATTTTCAGTATCTGTCCTTGTTCTATCTGAACAATATGCTATACTCGGATCATCAAATTACATGGTAAGAAAACACTGAATAAAACAAGAAAAAACTACTGAAGTCACATTTAAAGTGTAGAACAAAGCAAAATACAAACAAGCCATATCCCTAAGGCACCAGATGTTTAAATTTTGTTTTTAAGAAAACGGTCTGTACAACATTTAATCACTATAATTGCAAAAGGAACTATTCCCTTCTATCCACGCTTTCCAGCATTAGTCATATCATGGGAATTTCAACCCTTTGACAAATATTTGGAGAACGGACCCCACTCTCTTCTTTGTCCCAAGAAGAGAGTTACCTGGTATGGCCTCACCTGTTCCAGGCTCTCCCAGAAGTGCCTATTCAGCCATCTCTTCTGTGCATGCAGCACAACTAGGTCAGGATCCTGGCTGGACTTCAAGAAGCAGGTCTGGAGGCTCAGCTCTCTCTGACCCTACTACAGGTGTATAAGGGATCTAAGAGAGCAATTCTGATAAGTTTTTCTCCTTTGTAAATCCTATCTCTTCTTGCATGCGTAATCTCAATGTCTAGATCTACACTGACCAACACAATAGCCACTAACCACATGTAACTATTTAAATTTAAATGAACTTAAATACAATCTAACATTGAGTTCCATAATCACAAGAGTCATGTTTCATGTTCTGAACAGCCACATGTGGCTAGTGGCTCTTATATTGTACAACAGATATATAGAACTTTTCCATCACGACAGAAAGTTCTATTGGACAACACTGGCCTACAGTCAGTGATATTAGGCAGGCTAATTTTAACTGTAGATCCTGATCAGATGTACTAATAATAAAACATAGATTCTAAATCCCACTTTTCTGGTTCCTATATATAACTCTTAAGATTCCAAAGTCAGATTAGAGAGGGTTATGACTAATATTCATCATCCTCAATTCCCTATCAACAATAACCAGCGTGTATAGAACATTTATGATGTGCCAGCCACTAATTATGACCTTTATTTTAATTATCTAATTTAATTCTCATTCTGAACATATAAATTAAATACTATCACAATCCCCTTTTACAAATGAAAAAACTAAGGCTTAAAGAAACTAAGTGATTTGTCCATGATCACACACAGCTAGTTAAGTGATAGGGTCAAGATTCAATTTGGAAAAACAAAGAAGCAAACAAAAAATTATTAGGTTCAATTCACCTAACAGTTAAAAAAAGCAGGGCTCATTCCACCGAAGCCTTCTGTGAAGTATTCCTCATCATAGAGTCGAAGAAAATTAGAACAGGGACAGAAACTAACGTAGTGTTTCACGAGTATCTTTAACCCATAGTCCCTTCCAATGACTGTAAAAATCTCACTGTCAAGGGGAAGGTGAGGGGAGAAAGGGGGAACCGATCACAATGGTCTACATCTAACCCCTTCCTAGGCGACTGGACAACAGAAAAGTGGGTGAAGGGAGACAGTGGTTGGTGTAAGACAAGGGAGGGTGGATTTCTAAATTATCAAGGGAGAGAGGGTGAGGGAAAATGAGGAGCTGATGTCAAGGGCTCAAGTAGAAAAAATGTTTTGAAAATGATGGCAACATATATACCAATGTGCTGGACACAGTGGATGGTGAGAAGAGCTGTAAGAACCCCCAATAAAATTATTTAAAAACAAAAGCAATGATGAAACTGTAAACACCTGATAACATGGACAAATTTGGAAGATGCTATGCTTGGTAAAGTTAGTAAATTTAATAAAGACAAATACTGTATAAGATCACTGGACTGGAATCAAAGAAGAAATTCAAGAAAAATGTTTTTTACAGGGGCATATGTGGAGAGTAAATGTTCTGAGAATGATGAGGGTAACAAATGTACAAATGTGCTTTATACAACTGATGTATGTATGGATTGTGATAAGAGTTGTATGAGCCCCCAATAAAGTGATTTTAAATTTTTTTTTTACCTAAAAGGAAGCATACCTTAAAGGTGATGGGGAGACGAAGGGCAGGGGGAGAGGGAAAAAAGGGAAGATAGACAAAATAAATAGATCGATAAATAAAAATAAGTAAATACACAAACACACAGATACATTCATTCACAGGCATGCACACATACACACAAACAGTAAAGGGGGGAGAAAATCTCACTATCCCCCAACGATGATGTGAACCTCATCTCTGCCACTGAAATTCCTTCTATCTTCTGCCCCAACCATCAAAATTTTATGAAGCTCATTTTGGTAGGTTTAGAAAGAATTTTAATCGATGTACTGTATAGATTGTTTTAAGAGCTGTAAGAGCCCCCAATAAAATGATTAAAATTTAAAAATTAAAAAACTTAATTTTTCCTTACAGACCTTTAAATATTGGAAATGATTTTTCAAACTACATTCATACCCAAAACACATACTGAATTGTCTTCCCCAGTAAAATTGATTCTAACCTTCTGAATTTGAAAGACAGGAACAGAGAAACCAAAAGGAAAGGTGGATAATCTCAGAGGACACCAAGGCCAATTGGTATAACAAAGTCACAAAGACCATGGTCTGCATCTTGCTTTGATGAGTAATGACTGGGATTTTAAAAGCTCGTGAACAGCAATCTAGGATGCAACAATTGTTCTCTCCCTGTCCAGAGCAATAAAGAGTAATGAAAACTGAAAGACATAAAAATAATTCATCCAAAAGACTAATGGACTATCCAAACACCAGTCTCCACAACCCTGAGACCAGAAGAATTAAATGATAGTAGGCTACCATTAACCGCTCTGGAAAGGGACTGCACTAGAATGTACTGAACAAAGTGGGAGACAAGTGTGGAACAAAATTCAAAATATTAACAGACCCGGTTAGAGGCTGGTGGTACCTTTCATGACTATGGTTCCTTAGTTAACTTTCAGGTCTGGAAATGAATTCACTCATGTTAGATTAAAAATGAAAAGGGCATTATTACCCAAGGGCAAAATTCAGAGGGTTAGAAAAGGAGGAGAAATGGGAACAAGAAATACATGGAGGAAGTAGAATAAATGTTGGTACATTGTCAGGATCACTTTGGATGAATTGAAATAAAACATGTATGAATTATTAAAGGTAAAACTGATTATCTGTTCCATAAACCTTCACCTAATTCCCAATAAAAAAATTTTACCCAAACAAACAAAATACGAAAGGAAAGGTAGAGTGGGGTAGATGGCATGTCTTCAATTAGGGACAAACTACTGGTTCCGGAACACACTAAAACCTCATACCACACACTTCATCTGACCCATGAAAAAAATATCCCTCCACCAAAATCAAAGAGTTAGATTTTGTCCTATTTAATCATAGAACTCATAAGATTTGTGGGATGATAACTCAGAGTGGTTAGATAAGAGGTCCCTATGCAATTTTCATTGATTCTTAGCGCCAGAGGAACCTCTTAATTTTTTTTAAAGTGAGGTACCTGACCCTTCACCATTGATGGCCTCTGTGACAAAAGTCACCTGGTAGCTATTCATTCAATTTTATTAAGTGGACCCCACTGCAAAGATCTGTTTGTTGCTGATAGCAATATGCTACTGAGTCAATCTTAACACATAAAATCCTTTTAAGTTTTATCCTAATTTAGAACTGTCTCATAGGGTTTCCAAAGCTGAATTCCTTACAGAAGGCCACTGCCGCACCTTTCTCCTTAAGTTCAAACCACCAACCTTTGAACTAGCATCTGAGTGCTTACCCACTGTACCGCCAGGGCTCCTTCTGTGTTAGTTGCTGGGACTAAAAGAACAACCTCTCCCTGTCCACTAAGAACTTACAGTCCTATGAAAGCAAAGAAATTATATATAATTACAATAGAATATGGTAAAGTATAAGAGTTCAGGGATGGTGCCTGGCTATCAAAAAGTATAGCGTCTGGGGTCTTAAAGGCTTGAAGGTAAACAAGCGGCCATCTAGCTCAGAAGCAACTAAGCCCACATGGAAGAAGCACACCAGCCTGTGCGATCACGAGGTGTCAAAGGGATCAGGGTTCAGGCATCATCAGAATAAAAAATCTTATCATTGAGAATGAGGGAGGGAGTGCGGAGTGGAGACCCAAAGCCCATTTGTAGGGCACTGGACATTCCCTTACAGAAGTGTCTCAGGGAGGAGACGAGCCAGTCAGGGTGCGATGTAGCAACGATGAAAAATACAACTTTCCTCTAGTTCCTAAATGCTTTCCCCGCCTCACGTCCCCCACTATCATGATCCCAATTTATACCTTACAAATCTGGCTAGATCAGAGGATGTACACTGGTACAGACAGGAACCGGAAACACAGGGAATCCAGGGCGGATGATCCCTTCAGGACCAGTGCTGTGAGTGGCGATACTGGGAGGGTGAAGGGAGGGTGGTTTCGAAAGGGAAACCGATTACAAGGATCTACATATAACCTCCTCCCTGGGGGACAGACAACAGAAAAGTGGGTGAAGGGAGACGTCGGATGGGGCAAGATATGACAAAATAATAATTTATAAATTATCAAGGGTTTATGAGGGAGGGGAAAGCGGGGAGGGAGGGGAAAAAATGAGGAGCTGATGCCAGGGGCTTAGGTGGGGAGCAAATGTTTTGAGAATGATGAGGGCAATGAATGTACAAACGTGCTTTATACAATTGATGTATGTATGGATTGTGATAAGAGTTGTATGAGCCCCTAATAAAATGATTTTTTTTAAAAACAAACTCAGTTTATACAGGAGTATATATGGTACCTAAGCACAGAGTGGCTATAAGGAAGGCCATTGCTCCCAGGCTCAGTGGCCATGAGCTGGTCCAGTTTCAATGGTTATTTTTCAATTACCAGTGTACTATCACACTTTTGATCCAAGGATTCTTGACCATGGCTTAAACCTTTATTATGCAAATGTATCACATAAAAACTGTGTGCTAAATGGAGAAAAAATTGAAGTCAAGGATTTCATTTTACTTGGATTCACAATCAATGCTCATGGAAGCAGCAGTCACATCACAAGACATAGTACATTGAGCAAATTTGCTACACAAGACCTCCTTAAGGCATTAAAGAACAAAGATATAACTTTGAGGTTTAGGGTGCACCTGACTCAAGCCAGGGGATTTTCAGTAGCCTTATCTGTATGTGGAAGCTGAAGAATAAATCAGCATCAGGGCAAAAGAACTAATACCTCTGAATTATGGTGCTGGCCATGACTATTGAAAGTTCTGTGGACTGCCAAAAACCAAACAGATCTGGCTCGGAAGAAGTACATCCAGAATACTCCTTAGATGCAAGAATGGGAAAAACATGGACATACTACCAAAAGAGACCATTCCTGAGAAAAGAACATCATGCTGGGTAAATAAAGCAAGAGGTTTACTAAGTTCAACCCTTTGCTGAGAATTTGAATTTCCACCCCAGGAATATAGAACCAGAATCTGCATTTTAAGAATCACTGGGGATCTTATTAAAATGTAGATTCTGATTCACCTGACCACAATGTTTCTGGCCTACAATTCCCCAGCTTACCTACAAGAATACTGTGCATGATTCTGTTAAAATAATTACATACTCTACTGAAATTCAAGAATCCCATGAACCTATCAAGCAATGAGGTTATTCTGTCTTGCTTGGTTCTTAGGGAACCCATGCTGGCTCCTAGTTATTAAGATTTCCTTCTCCGGGTTTATAAGCCCTTTCGCTGCTTCTGAGCCAACATTTGTAAAGGCTTAACTGCTCTATACCAAAGCTGAAGGCCTCATGAAAGGTGAGATTTCAGGACGATTTTAACACAGGGAACTTATAGGGCTTGGTGGAGGCCAGAGGGTGACTAGTGAAGCTTGAGGAAATGGCTGTGTGTGTAAGACACAGCAAGCCAGACGGTCCAGTCCAGTACAGCCAGGGATAAGCTAGGACTCGTAAAAAAAGCACATTCTTCCTGCTGGGCTGCTTCCTTGACCCACAAGCTGGGCATCCATCTGAATTCTTATTCTGGATATAATATACATAATGAGGCAAAGCCAGAAATCCTTCCATAAGACGATTGTCAGAATGGCTAACCAGTCTGGTTTTGCCAAAGTATCTTCAGTCGGCAAAACCACCACTAGGATTATGTGGAATGGGCAATTTTGTTGCAAAGGGCTATTGTGCAACATTTTCCCATTTCTCTGCCAGAAAAAATGCAGAGGTAATTATGTACTCATAGCCAGTGTAGCAAATCAGTTAAATTAAGCCTGTATTTCATCTAACTCATATAGGACATGAATAACATAACTAACTTTTCTAATTTCATACTCTAGTACTTCCAAGTAAATAAAAGAGGAAAAAAGTAAAGTTTGTGCCCCCACCCTTACAAATAGAATCTGTCACTTCCTAGGATGTGCACTTTTGAGCTCATGCATCCTAAATGCATGTGGAGATATTATATGCACTTTCTATTTAGCAATTTAATTATATCTTTGCATTCAAAGAGTGGCAATGGTTTGCAGTAATAATCAGGTGAAAGCATTCTAACATTAATATGCTGGAATCCGATGTGTTAATTTGATGCAACTTTGCCTTGACAATATGTGATTAATTTGTTCTCGGGCTAGCCCTGCTCCCAGCTCTGACAGTTTAAAATGCTGGGTTTCTTTATCCATATCGCTATTTGACACGCCTTAGCCCACTGCTTTGCTAAGACCACTGTTAATTTGTAATGAACTTGCTTTTCAGGGGGGCTCCTTCATTTTTAATTCTGTCAGTGTCACCTCCTTGAGGAAAATTACAAGTTTCCGTAGGTGTGATTACTGCCAAGTGCTGCTGATAAGAGGTTTGAGAAAACAGGGCTTTCTAAAGAAGTCTGTATTTAATCTGCTGAAGCAGATTTATTGCCTCCAGACAGATAAATATAATACAAAGTTCTTATTTAAAAGTCATCCCTAAGTTCTCCCTCATCACCACCTCCTCCTAAACAAAAACACAGTTGCATTTCCAAGATTCAATAATGAGTCACCCAGGGAAAAGAGGTGAAAGTATAATAAATTTTGCAATAATGGAGATTCTTGTCATCAAATTAGACTTGTAAGGAAGTCTTATAAAACATATGAATACACTTTTCACAAGGTGGAGAAAAGAATAAAATCCCACTGGAACAATTAGGCTTCATCCCCGTTCTAACTAGCAAGAGAACATTATACACCCCGGCAAACCCATTTCTTCGGGGTGAACTGAGTGGCTGAGCTGAATGACGGCAAGCTTTAAAATTCCCCGTGTAATCCTCACAATGCCTGATGATGAAAAGACCGAAAGTTTCAAAACACAGTGATTAATGTAATACCTCAGTAGTGAAATTATCCATCGCTGATAAAGCACAGGAATTCTCCATTAAACAACAACCATCAAGTAGGTATTGCTAGCTCCCAATTTTTGCTTCCCAAATGAAGAACCTGGGAGTCAGGGAAAGGGCAAAACATGGGGCAGAAACCCCTTTTGACTGCCTATCTCCCCTTTTCTCCATTACAAACTACTGAATACAAAAGCCATCCCCTTTCTTAATTAGCCCAGAGATTTAACAAAACAGTCTAACAGATGAGTCATTCTCTGGGGCCCTAATCCTAACTCTTCTTTCATTTCATCCCTGGCACACAATTCTTCAGCAGTTCCAGCCCTCCCACCAGGAAGCTTACTTTCCACAGGGCCAGCCTGTCATCACGTCCCACTAGTTCTACCCACACATCTATCAGATGGTCTTAAATGTCTATTTATATATACCAAGGGTCAGAGGCCTGGAACAGTCTCACCTAACTCAAGCATCATTAGCAGGATAAACCCCCTCTCAGAAGATCTGAAAGTTTCTGCTATTTCTCAAATTAAAGAAACTCCGAAAAAGGAACTACTACTGAGCTCTTCCTATTTCGCAAACTCTTTTTTATCCCCTATGTTCTTTAGCTGCCTTTCACTACATGCTCAGAACAAGCTGCCCCCCACCGCTGCATTTTCAAGATCACTGCACGACTATTGATAAAAACACACCATATTTCCACCTTCTCCACCAGACTGTTTATGCAGTCACCCCAGACTACAGAGGAAGCATGTGACCTGGGATGATCTGTTCAATAAAACAGCTACTGAAATGGATGATCTACTTACAGTATACAGAAATAAGAAAAAGCAAAGATTATAAAGGCAGAAATCAAAATTATATGTAGACTATAATTAAATGGGGTTGGTAGGAGTTGGAATAGATGCTACAGTAATAGGTTTTGGGAGTGTTTCTTTCTTTTTTTGGGGGGGGGGGGGGGGGGAGAAGCCTGCTGTTAGTTATCATTGAGCAGATTCTGACTTGCAGCGATCGGGTGTGTGAAGAGTAGGACTGCTCCATAGGGTTTTTAAGGATCTTTCAGAAGCAGATCTCTAGGCCACCGAGGAGAGCCTCTTTGTGGGTTCCCACTGCCAAGTTACGAGTTGGGCGATTAACCATTTATACCCATTTGGTAGAACTAAGTGGTGCTAAGTGATGTAAAGGATGATGGATACACTCAACTGCCCCAAATTAGACATCTTACTGACATCGATTTAGAGGCTTACTCACAGCAAACCCTATAGGACACAGTAGAACTGTCCTTGTGAGTTTTCAAGACTCGGACTCTTAACAGGAGTAGAAAGCCCCATCTTGATTCCCTCCGAGCAGCTGGTGGTTTCGAACTGCTGACCTTGGAGATCTCGACCTAATGCGTAATCACACCACCAGGGCTCCTAAATTAGACATATGAAACTTTAATGTTTGAGTCTTTTATTTTACTTTTGAACATCACTGATTTAAGTGAAGCTTACATAGCAAGGTAGTCTTCCAGGAATGTGTAAACACGCTCCTATTTCCTCCGAGTCCCCTGCTTGCATTCATCCAGTTGCTCTCTCTTTCCCTGACTTCTCAACTTTGGTTTTGAGCAAATGTTGCCCTTTTGACCTCATATAATGGATTGTCTAAGCAGCACCCTCTTTAGGGGTGTTAACTATTTATTTGATAAACCCATCAATTATTTGGCTACTAAGAGGTAGCCTCCAGGAATATACTGAGTTTCAAGTTAAAGGATTGTCTTAGGGGAACAGTCTCTCTCAGACCAGTAAGTCCGGGAGGTAGGGGTGGTGTGTGTGTGTGTGTG
>NW_022103919.1:352121-355033 GCF_000313985.2 Echinops telfairi
TCAATTTTGTTCCACATCTTTGCCCACTGTAATCAGGATCTTCTGTGGTAGACGTAATCAGCACAGGCAGTGGTGTTAGCTAGGCATTATCTAGTTCTTTTTGCCTCCGGTTAGGGGAGGCTGGGATTCCAGAGGGCCATTAGTTATTAAGTTTTTTATTTAGAAATCCCTTAATATTTCCTTATTGTGGTTTGTGCATGAGTCTGCAAGTTCTTCCAGAACAAGTAGTAGGAACTTGAAATATTTTCATAAATTGAATTAAATAAAATTTGTTAGGAGGGTATGCCTGTATATGCCTACTTATGGCCCATCTGACACAACTCTGTCAGGCTGATGCTTGAATAACCTGCTGGCACCAGCTATGGGCTGATGTGGTGGGAATAACTATACTCACCTTCAGAAACCACATTCCTTATTCCTAGGTTTTCCTCCTCCACTGACTTTTGTCAGAAGGAATCCCAGAGAAATGCTTCTGAATGGCAGAAAAAAAGGACACCAGCTCTAAGATGAACATGACTGAACCAAGAAAAGACAGAAGCACTTCTGTGATGACAGGTGTCATGCATGGAAGAGAGACAACAAAATTAAAACTAGATAGGAAAAAACTAAACCAAGCACTCTAAATACACCAAGGGAAGGAAGGGCTGGCTTGGAGGGTGGGGATATGTGTGTACATAGATACATTAGGAAAATATTAATGCATATGAAGGAGCTTCAAAAGTTCATGGAAAAATGGAGTTAATTATAAGAATTTCCAGGTAACAACCTACTCTCTAACATGTGAGTTGGGAAAGTTGGTGTAATACTGACAGAATGGTCATCTCTTAGGATAAAATGCTAAACCAAATACTGCACACAGGGCAGAGGTATCAAGTGAACAATACCAGACCACATGTATTAAAAAAGCACTAATTAAGTGAACAAAAAAGTAAGCATGCCTTGGTCTTCTCATATATACCAATGACTAAAGTAGCCTTAAAGTAATCATCATAACTCCTCAAAGCAAGGCTGGAAGGAAAAGACAATGGGGTCCTGGAGAAATTGAATTTTTATTTGCCCAAGATCATGCTACCGTCAGTAAATGACAAGGTCAGGACCCAAATCTGTCTGATCTTTAACCCACCATACCCAGTCTACCCCCACGAGCACAATTTTAAGACGTGTGTGTGTGTGTGTGTGTGTGTGATTTGATTAGAAACGTCAAAAATCACTATCTAATTGAACACTTCACCAAGCATTTATCAGTTTGTTTTATTCTGGTGGATTTTGTGTTGCTAGGATGCTGGCAGTTATGCCACAGGTATTTCAGTTCCACCACAGTTACCCATGGTGGACAAGTTTTAGCAGAGCTTCCAAACTAAGACAGACTAGGAAAAAAAGACTGTGGCAATCTTCTTCTAAAAATAAGCCAACAGAAAACTTTATGGATCACAACTCATTCATAAGTATCTAATACGGAAAAATGAGTCTTATGGGTTGGAAGGCACTACACAATAGTCACAACAATGACTTCAACCATACTACAAAGATGACACAAGATTTGCCAACATTTTGTCTGACAACAGCAACATTTAAGTACAAGTGAACATATTAAGAGGGGCCCTAGTGGCGTAGTAGTTACACATTGGGCTACAGTGCATAAAGTTAGAGCTCAAAACCATCAGCCACTCCACAGCAAAGAGAGAGGATTTCTACTCCCATCATGAGTTACAGTCTCAGAAATTCACAGGAAAATTCACCATCCTATCGGGTAGTTATGAATCAGGATCGACTTGATGGCAAACAAAACTGACTAGTTTTATTTCATTTTGGTTTTTTAGTACACATACAGGAGGCCTGGTGGCATAATGGGTCACTTGTTAGGCTGCTAACCACAAGGTCACAAGTTCAAAACCACCAACTCCTCTGCAGGACAATGTTAAAGCTTTCTACTCCTATAAAGAGTTAGTATTGGAACTCCACAGGGGTAGTTCTAGTCTTTCCTACTGGGTTCACAATGACTCAATGGCAGTGAGTTCCGTTTGGTTTGTTTAGTTTGGTGGGATGGTAGATGATTCAAAAGTGCTGAGGGAATAGGCAGTGTGTATCAAAGAGCTAACTTTGTGTCCCCAAAAATTATGCTTTGTGTCTCAAAGAAAATAAGAAAATGGGCTAGATGTAGTCCAGATTGAATAAGTGGTTGAAGCAAAGATGGGGAAAAGTCAGAAATAATTTGTGACAAGTAATAAGCACATCAGACTGATTTGGGCCAGACCTGAGCAAACTTTCTTAATTACTTGCCTGCTTCCATCCATCCAACCAACCAACCAATCAACCCCAATCAACCCACCAACCAAGACTCATTTTGCACCTACATGGCAGTCCTTTCTGGGGCTTTTCTGCCTTTTTCCTGATCTAAAAAATAGGCATAAAAATCTCTATCTCCCTAGACTATCATAGAGTTGAAAGGAGAACTGATATATTAAAGTAATGTACAATAGGAAAATAGATTGGTGATGGGTAAATAACGGTGGGACAGAGTGAATGGAGGGAATTAAGGGTGGTAAATAAGTACATGAGGGGAAAGAAAAGGTTCTGGATTCAGGAGGGCAACGGGGGGTCAAGTATATCATCTGGTTACACGGTAGAGGACCCACCCAAGGGAGAGGGGCCAAATGGCAGGGAATCCAAACTGGATACTGCTGTACAACATTGGTGGAATGTGATAAGGTCCTGGAACAAATGAGTAACTGGTGAATCTGAGAAGTGTTAAATCTGACATTGAGAAGGAATCATTGCTGATCTTAGAGGCACACTGCAAGAGGAGAGTGGTGATAAAGGAGAAAAGTACTCCAAAAAAGCAAGATCGTTAAATAGCTTTATAATCTGGAATACTTTCTTGTATTAAATTGGCATTCTCTGATGCTCACCTT
>NW_022103919.1:355967-358467 GCF_000313985.2 Echinops telfairi
TGTTTTGAGAATGATGAGGGCAATGAATGTATAAATGTGCTTTACACAATTGATGTATGTATGGATTGTGATAAGAGTTGTATGAGCCCCTAATAAAATGATTTTAAAATTTTCTTACTTCAGAAATAATCATTCTTTGGAAATAATCACCTGGACATTACAGAGTCCACAAAAAGACCCTTTGTTGTGTACATAAAACAGGCTTCAATATTTTTCTGCTTTAAAAAAAGCAACATCTTTTTTTCCTAGTCAAGTCTAAAGACTGGTCTGTAAAAATTACCTTGATTTTCCCAAGATTAAACTGCAGTCAGCCTCCTTTCCCTCAAGTCCTTCAATCATTCCGGGTGGGTGAAACAGATCTGGCACCCTTTAAGAGTGCAGCACATAAAACACTGTCATCAGTAGAACAGCAGCACTCTGTCCCCAAGCACCTCATTGTCTCCTACATGGCTTCAGTTACAAATACTCCACCTACACAAAAACTTTATGAAAACCTCAGGGCAAAAGGGATGATCACCACCTTTGCAGGCAAACCCTTAAAGGAAACATAGAGCCACTTAAAAATTGGCTGAGAATTAACCTCAAAATAATATGTGGAAGACCTCGGGGAACTTTTCACACATTATCTAAGTACATCACAGGGATTAAGAACATTGTCTGGAGCTGGAATGCATGGGTTCTAATGCTGGCTCCCTACTTCCCAGCTATCAGGTTGAAGGAAAGCTCTCTATGCCTTGGTTTCCTAACCTCTCAAATGGAAGTTATAAATATTCAAGAAGCCCTGGTGGTGCCTCAGATTACATGCTGAGCTGCTAACCACAAGGTGAATGATTCGAACCCATCCACTGCTCTTGAGGAGAAAGATAAAGCTCTCTACCCTCATACAGATCTGCTTGCCGTCTCAGAAAAGCTTTTCAGCTGTTCTACTCTACCCTATATGGCAGGGGTCCTCAAACTATGGCCCACCGAGGACATTTATCCTGCCCGCCGGGTGTTTTCGCCCCGTTTGTTCTTTTACTTCAAAACAAGATATGTGCAGTGTGCATAGGAATTTGTTCATAGTTGTTTTTTTAATTATAGTCCAGCCCTCCAACGAGTCTGAGGGACAGTGAACAGGCCCCATGTTTAAAAAGTTTGAGAACCCCTGCTATAGGGTCTCTGAGTCAGGATCAACTCAATAGCTGTTGATTTTTTTTTTTAATTACTTAAAATACAACCCACTCAGACACCGATTCCTCCCTCCTTTGTTCCCTTCCCTTTTGAACACTGTTACTGGGTGTGATAGTCTGGGTACTTTAGAGAAACAAATCCACAGAAACTCATGTATAAGAGAGTTTTATATAAAGGTTAAGTGCGCATCAAGAAAACATCCCAACCCAGTGCTGCCCAAGCCCACAAATCCAACATTAACCCATCAACCCATATGTCCAACACCAGTCCACAAAGTCCTCCTCCATCTCACAAAACAGATGCAATGATGCCAACTGCAGGAGGAAAGCCGAGTCAGTGAATGGGTAAACTGGTAGGGGTCTCCACACAGGTGCTCCAGCACCCAGGGCTGCATGGGGTAGGTCCATGTGGCTTCTCCTCAGGGATGTCTTGCAGGAAGTCAGCCTTGCAAGCTGAAGCAGGGAACTGGCTAAGGCAGCTGCACCCTGATCCGACCATCAGAAAGCAAGAGACCTAAGAACTAGAAAGGCATGGCTCACCTAGCCATTTATCCCTCCACCCTTCAATTCACCCCACGTGTTTATCGGCCAGGTTGGCACAATAAACTAACTACCTCACTGGGTTTCCATACAGAGAAGGAGAGAGAAGCCTAGAAAGCAACAAATTCGTATCCTAAAACATTACAAGCAAGATGTTACGGTAGTACCGAGAAGCAAGCCACTGTTGGGTGAGTCAAGAAAACACTAAAGAAGAGGTGTTAACCAAGTCAACTTCAGAAGAGGACAAGTGTTCATGACAGCAGACAGAGCGTCTAGTTTCTAATACATTAGACCTGAATCAACATTTCTAGTTTTCTAGGAAGGGCAGGCAGTTACCTGGAAGATTGCAAAGAAGGTTTCATCCTTTGAGTTTAATATCCATAATATATACTTGCTCAGTCGCAGGGACATGGGGCAGAGTCCTTGAGACAGTGACTGACACTAAATCTTAGATTCCAGCCAGAACCCCCTCCTTTAAACCTAAGCTCAAGACTCCACTAACCAGTCTAAGCCTACCTCATTTCTCCTACTTCCAAAACATCCTATCCTTGCTCATCAAGCTCATCATGGTCTGTTTCTTTGTTAGTGTCTCATCCCTGAGACTTCTTAATTCTGTCAGAAGCAAGGTAAATACTCAATACATGCCCATAGTCTTTATTGTACTCCCTACAGTATTCTCATAAAAAGAACTTAAATATTTAAGGGTCTCCACATGTTCTTAAAGGTCTTCTATTAGTCAATTATCTTAATTCTAGTGATAGATCTGACCAAGTTCATTCTTCGCATTTACT
>NW_022103919.1:363467-409216 GCF_000313985.2 Echinops telfairi
ATGCACATATAACAAATCAATTTAATCTTTGGTTACATAGTAACATATTTTGCAAATTTCCCAAACTTACTTTCTTACATGTTTCTTTGTCTAGGTGTTAAAGCTTCAATTTAACAGAAAGGAGTAGAGATAATAATAAAACACGGCTTTTATGATACTGCCACATAGTTGTAAGCCTCAAAGAGTAATGACATTTGAAATTTATCATTGTCATTAAAAAAAAAAAATTCCACATTTATATGTGGAAAATGGCATGCTGTGCTTCATTATAAGTGTGACCAAGCTAAGTCCTTGTCTTCTAGAAATTAATACAACCAACATTCAGACAAACATGTCTTGGACAACAACCTGGATTAGATCAGAGGTAGTCTGTTTGCTAGACATCACTGCTACCTCCATACGTTCTCTCTACTACAGAATCTATTACACTGACTTTTCAATTAGTGGTTCATGTTTGGCCTCAATAAAGTGCACTGAAGAGTGTCAGACCACTGTCAGAGTACCCAGCACCTAGCCCAATCCTGCATTTGAGGGGTGGTTCCTTCACCTGTTGTCCACATGGACATTTTGGTAGAAAGCCAGTATGCAACAAATTTTTGAGCCAAACCATTATAGTGTGGGTGCTTAGTAACCAATCTGAGAGATGAATGGGTGAATGGATGGGCAGGTATGGTACATTAATATGTCCATAGGTATGGTAGGTCCATAGGGCAGGTATGGTACATTAATATGTCCACAGAAGATCAATAGTAAGAAATAAATATTTGTGGGGCACATACCAGATTTTATGTGCAAAGTTCCCTCACCATTACCCTGCCATCACATTATTTCATTTTTACATGTAAGAAAACTGAGGCTCATGAGACTCAGTAACTTATGCAATCAATACAACTGGTAATAATATTTAAATCAATATTTCATCTTTGAAGGAAAATTCTTGTTCTTTGATTTTGAAAGACCTCAGTATTTATGTGTTTGTTGTTTCTTCCATAACAATGACTATAAACGAATTGAGGAAACACAACTGTGATTCTGGAATAAATAGGATGGAGTTTGGCCACATACTAGTGCCTATCTTTGTACAGGATACTTCTGTGAGTGTCAATCTCTCTCTACATCACAGTTTTACTATGATAATGAAAAGAGATAAGTACCACATATATAGAAAAGATTAATGTAAAGAGCTCATGTTTTCCCATCTGCAACCTTCTACATGTCACTGATGTCAATAACCTCCCCGCTCACGAAACTGAAATCTTAGGCCGTAAGGAACAAGCCACTCTTCCTAAACATGCAGAAACTGAGGTTCAAAGACGCTCACTGACTTGTTACATAGAGAAAGAGGGGCACAACCGGACCAAAAATTCACATCTGATTCCATGTCTGTATTATTTTTTACTGGACTTACTGTTCAGGAACTAAAATTTTCATGGAGAATGATGATGGGAATCTCTGAGAATTAGAACATCGAGATTCTAGTCCAAGTTAGGTGACACCATCCTACAATTTGATTTCTCTGGATATTTGTCTTCAGAATAGAAAAATCAAGTTCTAGTCCTTCAAAGGACAAGATGATACTATAAATCATATTAAGCAGGATCCCCAAGGATGAAGATGCCGAGTGAAAACTCTCATCTTCCCTAGTTCCCACCACACTTCCAAAGATTCTATCCTATTCTGTCCTTCTTTACCCCTATCCCAGGACCTCAGTGTCTGATGTTCACTCCAACCAGATTTAATCTGCAAATCCAATTAATTACCTAAGGAGAAGGCAGAATTATAATACTTATCTTGTTATAACAACAAAAAAGTCTGTTTTACCTCTCTATCCCTAATCTTCCAGAACTATAATTGATATATTTCTTAAATGACATCTGACAGTTCGGTTTCAAAGAATAAGTGACCGAAGTCCTGAAGTGTTCGGTTCCTTAGCCACAGTTCTAAGGCCCAGTCTCAGCTCAAAGGCCACTGCTCAAGTTACCTAAATGCAGTGGGGTGCGTTAAAAAAAAACATATCTGGTGTCTTTAAAAACATGGTTAATAGGCTTTGAAGGGTAACATATCCAAACCTGCTCACAATGGTAGCAGATTCCCCATCTTCAGCTCTCTCAGCTCTTCCTAATTTAGAGACACGGTTACTATGACTCGGAATTAACTCAATGATAATTGATTTGGTTGGTTTGGTTTATCCATCCAGCTCCATAAACCAGAATCTGATCCAGAAACTGTGCTTGAAGCTCCTTTATCCTCATCCCCTCTACATATCCATCCAGATACAACCCCTCAGTCTCACCACTTGTATCCCCTACATACCTCTTAAATTCATCCATTCCATCTCCAATACCACCAAGCAAGCCCACTCTTTCACCCAGACCACAGCAAAAAGGTTTCCTGACAGAAAAGGTTTTTTGTCGCTACAGACCCTACTCGTGTGTTCTCCTCAGCACACAGCTCCAGTGATCTCCTAATACCCCCCCCAAAAAAAAAAAAACCAGGGCACACCATACAGTGGTCTGCTCCCACAGCTTAACCTTGCGTCATCCACTACTTCACCTACGAGCTCCAGTCACGCAACCGACTTTCAGATCCTCAAAAATGTCAATCTGCACTTTGCCTCAAACCATCCTCCCCTATACCTACTAAGCTATTACTCAGCAGCCTTCTGCTCTCAGGTCAAGAGCCAAAATTTCAGAGATGCTACCTCTAATGCCCAAGAGTAGATCAGATCCCCCAGTAATACATAACATTCTCAAAGCACTTCTGGAACTCGGTAGTTAAGTAGCTATGATTACAGTGGGATTACATTTTTACATTTACATTGGTGATTATTTTGTAACATCCTAGATGGCATAGTAGGCTACAAGTTGGGCTGCAAACCACAAGGTCAGCAGTTTGAAACCACCAGGAGCTCAGAGGTAGAAAAATGAGGCTCTTCATTCCCATAAAGAGTTGGAGTCTCTCTCAGAAACCCACAGGGGCAGTTCTATCCTATACTGAAGGGTTGCTATGAGTCAGAACTGCTTAAAGGCAGTGAGTTTGTTTTTGATCCTTCCATTGTCCAAAGCATAAATGTGCAAACACCATAAATCCATGTACCATAATCTACCATATATACTCGTGTGTAAGCCGAGTTTTTCAGCACATTTTTTTTAAAATAATCATGTTATTAGGGGCTCATACAACTCATTACAATCTGTACATACGTCATCTATGTCCAGCACTTTAGTACATATGTTGACTTCATCATTCTTACGATATCCACTTTCCACTTGAGCCGCTGATTTCAGCTCACTTTTCCCTCTCCCTCCCTGCTCCCCCCGAACCCCCGATAATCTATAATTTATTATTATTTTATCATATCTTACCCCATCCCACGTCTCCCTCACCCACTTCTCCGCTGTCCATCCCCCAGGGAGGAGGCCACATGTACACCTTGTCCTCTGTTCCCCCTTTCTTCCTCTCCTTCCCTCAACCCTCCCGCCATCGCCACTCTCTCCACTGGTCCTGGGGGGGTTCATCTGTCCTGGGTTCACTGTATTTCCAGTTCCTATCTGTGCCAGTGTACATCCTCCGGTCCAGCCGGATTTGTAAGGTAGAATTGGGATCATGATAGTGGGGTGGAGGAAGCATTTAAGAATCAGAGGAAAATTGCATATTTCATCGTTGCTACACTGCATTCCGATTTGCTCCTCACCTACCCGCAACCCTTCTGCAAGGGGATGTCCAATTTCCCCCGGATGGGCCCTGGGTCCCCACTCTGCATGCCCCCTCATTCACAATGTTATGATTTTTTTTTTTTTTTTTGGTCTTTGATGCCTGATATCTGACCCTTTCGCCGCCTTGGAAATATAATTCCAACCAGCCCAAATACTTACCTTGTCATCTTACAGGCTGGTGTGCTTCTTCCATGTGGGCTTTGTTGTTTCTCAGTTAGATGGTTCCTTGTTTACCTTCCAACATGTGGGACCCCAGATTCTGTGTAATTTGACAGCTTGGCACCATCAGCTTTCTTCACCGCATTTGCTTATGTACCCGCTTTGTCTTCAGCATTCGTGTTGGGGTAGGCTGGTGTGCTTCTTCCTTGTGGGTTTTGTTGTTTCTTAGCTAGATGGCCGTCTGTTTGTCCCCAAGCCTGTAAGACCCCAGATGCTGTATCATTTGATAGTCGGGCACCATCTGCTTTCTTCCCCACTTTTGCTAATGCACCCCCTATGTCCTCAGCGATTGAGCAGGGGTAGGCTGGTGTGCTTCTTCCGTGTGGGTTTTGTTGTCTCTCAGCTAGATGGTGCTTGTTTATCTTCAGGTCTTTAAGTTCAGCACATTTTTAATGCCGTTTTTGTGGTAAAATTAGGTTTCTCAATTGATATTTGGGTCGGCTTAGACTCGGGTAATACAGTATTTATTGTAAGAAAATATAATTCCAACCAGCCCAAATAGTTACCTAAAGAAGAGGCAATGATATAGGTCATTGCCATGTTAATGTCATAGGAGACAGTATCAAAACTGCTTGGAGCAGGGTACCAAGCAGTTAGGGAAACAGAATCACTTAAGACAGGCACATTTATTTTCCCATCAGACCCCGAGTTCCTGCTCCTCAAAACTGGCTGCACACAGATAATTCTCTACGGTAGTTTAATGCCAAAGGCAAACCGACCACTGCTAAACTGCTACTGTATGACCTGAAAGGGACTTTAAGAAAGCAATTCCCTAAAAGTTCAAGAGTAAAGGACAGAAGGCCTGGGTAAATGACTCCAACTCCATGAACCCAGAAGTTTGGATTCCAAGAGAATCAAAATGGTTTTGTCACCATCTAGAGAATGAGTGCCATACAGCCAGAAACCAGTTGGTTTTGCTCAGTACTATATCTAGTGCTTACACTGTGTAATGCCTGGTACATAGTAGACCCTCACTAAACATTAATTAAATAATAAATGTGGTAACACCCACCAATCTTTCTGCCCTCGTTATGAACCAAGCTGCTTGCTATGCATTTCCCATTTTCAATAAATACTTAGAACAGCCTCTTCCAGAATTCTCATTAGCCTCCTTTGAAAGATATGAAAACAGTCTCATAAGAGGCAAAGTGACTTGTGCAATGTGACACAGCAGGTAAATGGCATGGCAGAGTTAGAATTCTAATCCAAACCTGTCCAATGTTTTTCCAGGACAAAATTCTGCCTTTCTTTTAAAAGACTTTAAGTCAATTGTGACTTCTACATCTGATGGGGATTTCTAGAAGAGGCTCGCAGCAAGAAAGTCCACAACAGATGGCAGAGTTCAGAACAAAGTGTAGAAATTAAGTCTAAGGGGAACAGCTCAAAGTGGAGCATAAAGTTGTAAGAACTCAGTCTGGATATTTAACTTGAAAGTAGGATGTTTTTGTTGTTGCGAGATTCCTATTTAATTCATTGCAAATGCAAAGTCTCCCCTTGGGATGTTCAGCATGACGGTGAGTACTGTGGTAGGAGAGGAAAGCATTAATACAATAGCAAGGTGGGAGGTCCTTCTGATGTCTGAGGGGCCCTGGAGTCACTTCACTCATAGTGGCCTTATGGACAACAGAACAAAGCTCTACCCAGGCCCGAGCCATCCCCGCAATCAGTGCTATGCTTGAATCCATCACTGGAGTGAGTCAACATACTACCTCTTTCTAAGGGCCAGAATCAACTGCCTTTCTTCGGCCACATACCTGGATTTGTTTCCTACTACTGTTGACTCTTAGATACTATAAAGAAAGATACCTGCCCCACCCCACCCATTTTTGAGATCTTTACTGATCTTATGGTCAGAGCTTTATTCCTATTATAATAGACTCCTTGGCCTATTGGTCCATTTTTCCCCTTTCTTTCTGAATAAAGCTTCTCCCTGTCAAACCCTGGATTTGTTTTTCATGTGACAAAAGGAAGAGGAAAACAATGATATTTTGCAGCCAAATTCATTCTCAGACACCTCTGTAGGTGGAGGGTGGGCCAGCGGGGGTAAATGGGAGGGAGGCAAGCCCAAAGGCCAGAAGGCTCTCAGTCTCAAGGCCACTGCCTCAATTCTGAAGGCAAAAAGCTGCTGTCTAGAAACAAGACAACACAAAAATACCCAGCAAATAATTCTTTGGGAACTAGATCCTGAAGTTTAAGTAGCTTAACATATTAGAGGAGACCATTCCCATGATGATAGGCAATATTCACATGAGGAACACTTTCCTTTAAGGTCAATTTTATAAGTACATATACATACACTTTCCATTTGCTGACCTTTTCTGAGAGTGCAACATTTCTTAGTGGCTTCATGCTTATCTACAGTTTTATGCCAGTTTCTTTGAAGAGAGATATTTAATGTCAATGATTGTAGAAAACATTTGCTCATAATTATCCAGACATAGACTGGAACAATACTGAAACAAGAGCAGCATGCAAAAATGTATTTAAGGACTATCATCCCAAAATGCTGCTAAAAGCTATTAACCAGTATGTGTTAATTGCCACAGCATTCATATTAATTTTCACTTCAGGCTCGACATTGTGGAATATTTCCCCTGATACATTTTAAACAAAGTTTAATTTAAGGAACTGCTTCTATCAACACTTATGAAAATTAACAGCCAAGCAATTAGCACTCATGAATTATCCCTTCCCCCATGCTCTCTGCAGCTTCCCTGTTAAAACAGTTTCTGAGAGAAATGGTTACTTTGTAACAAGTTAACACAATCAAAGTCTCAGTTGTCTATAAGAACCAGAATTGGCTCAGCTTTTACTTGTCAGGGCAAACATTCTCCTTTATGTGTCAATAGCAGAATTTAGCTATATCAAATGGGTAAAGTATTTAGCAGTGTAGAAAATCGCCATGCAATTACTAATTTTGAACTATCTTTTCACCTAATGTTTAAAAACTATCCACTGCCAAAAATAATGACCATAAAATCATTACTTGATCTAGTTTGAAGGTGAGGGTCATTTTGACTCCTTGGACATCAACACAATGACCTACCTCATTCACTGCACATCTTATTTAAGATGCTAGCTTCAAGTCTTGATTTTAATTATATTTTCTCTCATTCCATCCCCAGTCTAAAAAAGTACATAGATTTTTTTTTTTTACTGCTTTAACTTTTATTTTTTATTACTTTAAGCTTAATTTATTCCCAAGCCATGAGTTTTTGCTTCTTCAGTTTCTTCTGGGAAATCTTTTTCTTCGGTGCAACCTCCTCTTCTGGTTTGGGAACGATGTGTTCCTTCTCAGTCAGGATCATCTCAAAGTGGCAGGGGAGCTCATGTATGGGTTGATCCGACCATGAGCTCTGTAAGTCCGGCAGTGCATCTTGGGGGCTTTGTTCACCTGGATGTGCTCAAGGACCAGAGAATCCACATCTAAACCCTTCAGTTTAGCTTTACTTTCTGCATTTTTAAGCATGTGAAGCAAAAATTCAGCACTCTTTTTGGACCACCGACCCTGGGGCCAGCCCCACTGTTTGGCCTGGGCACACCGACCAACACCACATTGTAGCGTCGGAAAGGCACACCTGCTTCTGCACAGTCACGACTTTCAAGTGTTTGACAGCTTTCCGGATGGGCATGCCTTTGATGGCCTGGGCAGTGTCACGGGTGCTCTTGAAGTGGACCCGGAGGGTCGACCCTCTTGATTTGCAGGATTTTGTGGGGTTGTCTGGGTCGAGTGAGTAGCTAACCATTTTGGCAGGTCACCTCAGGCCGCTACAGTTAGAGCAAAAGTACATAGATTTTTAAAGAGAAAATTAGAAGCAGTATATTTATTTGTTGAGTGCTCCCTATATGCTATAAACCAAAAACCAAGCCCATTGAGTTCTTTCCGACTCTTAACAACCCCAAATACTACACCAGAATCCAAACCAAACCAATTACCCATCTAGTGGAGCAGTTCTCAACCTGTGGCTTGCAACCCCTTTGGGGGTCGAATGACCCTTTCACAGAGGTCACCCAATTCCTAAGTAGCAAAATGACAGTGATGAAGTAGCAACGAAAATAATTTTATGGTTGGGGGTGACCACAACATGAGAAACTGTATTAAGGGGGCGTGGCATTGGGAAGGTTGAGAACTTCCAACTCATAGTGACCCTATACAGAGTTTCTAAGCTATAACTATTGTAGGCAGCAGTCCAATGTGTAGTTAGCAATCCGACTTGCAGTTCAACACTTCACTGCTTATCCAACAGTGTCTCCAAGGCTCGACTAAAAAGGCCTGATCTCATCGAATTTCCATACAACACACACACTATCATCAACTCAATCCACAGAAGAGAACTAGAGCTTCGAGAAGCAATGTGACTTGTCTGAGGTCACAATGAAGAAGCGGAGTCAGTGGAGTTACCTATATCTTACTGCAGGATAGGCTTGGAAATGAGATCACACAGCTATTCTTCTTCAAGGGGGGGGGGGGGGGGGGGTAATAGTGGGTTACACATTGGGCTCCTAACTGCAAAGTCAATCCTAAGGAAACCATTTGTCACTCCATGGGAGATCTATTCCTGTAAAGATTTACAGTCTCAGAAACCCCTGGGGGCAGTTCTACCCTGTCTTACTGGAATTGATTCAATGGCCAAACCAAAAACCTAAACTCACTACCATTGAGTCAATGCTGACTGATAGCAACCCTTCAGGAGAGAGAACTGCCCCTGTGGGTTTCTGTGCATTTCAATGGGAATAGAAAGTCTCTCTCTCTGTGAAGTGACTGTGTGGTTTTGAACTGTTGACCATGTGAGCTTCCATGACAGTGAGTTTTACTTCTTTCTTCTGAGGAACTCTGGTAGTGCTGCCGGGTAAGGGTTAGACTGTTAATCACAAGGGAAGAGGTTCAAACCCACTAGCTGCCCCCACAGAAAACAGTTGAGGAAGCTCATTAGATGAAGAAATATTTACAGCCTCAGAAATCCTACGGGTACCCTGTGTCAGAATCAATTAGAAGGATTATTTTTCAGGTTCCAGTTAGGCTACCAACCACAAGGTCAGTAGTTGGAGACCACCAAATGCTATGGGGGAGAAAGACAAGACTTTCTACTCCCTTAAAGAGTTAAAGTTTTGGAAACCCACAGGGGTAATTCTATACTGTCCTATGGGGTTTGAGTCGCAGTCAACTTGATGGCAGTGAGAAGTGCTTTATCTTAGGTATTACCCATCTGATAGTCTATCAGCCTGTGAGGAATTTTCATTTTCAACAAAAGAAACAGGCTACAAGGGTTTAAAAAAAAAAAAAGCCAGTACGTAGCACAACTGGTAATCAGAGCGTTTCTTTGGTCATAATCTTAGAAGTTCTGATAGTCTATTGATTATATTGGCAAACTCAATTTGTCTAGAAGAGTATAAAAACATACCAAAAACGCTTCTCAAATAAGTGTAAAGCATGTGCTATAGATTGAATTATGTCCCTCCAAAGTATGTGGTGTGTGTAGCAGGTTACACACGGGACTGCAAACTGAAGGTCACCAGTTTGGAACCACCTGCTGCTCTGAGGGAGAAACATAGGATTTCTACTCCTTTACAGAGTTATCATATCAGAAACCTACACGGGCAGTTGGGTTGCTATGAGCTTGGAATTGATAAAATGGCAGTGAGGTTTCTTGTTCAGCAACATATGCATTATAAATTCTAATCACATATGCCAGTGGTTATAAAGGAAAAGGGTTGTCTTTGTTATGTTATTATGGCAGGATTACTATAGGTTCTACTTTGAGCAATCTCTTTTGAGATATAAAAAAGAAATTTAACAAGCAAGCAAAGAGAAATCGGGGAAAGACTGATGCCAAGGTACAGAGAGATCGCCAAGGAACCAGGTAACATATGTGAAGACACAGGGACATTCCTCCAGATCCAAAAGAGAAAGAAAATCTTCCCCAAGAACAGACACCCTGGACCCAGGCTTCTAGTCTCCTGAACTGGGAGAAAAATCAATCTGCTAACGCCTCCATCACTTCCTGGTAGTTCTGCTATAGCAATACTTGATAACTAAAGCCAGATGAAATGGAAAAAATTAGATTACTTTTTAAAATATAACCTCTCCTGAAAGTGAACGGGTGAAGGACCAGAACAGCAAATGCACACACGTGCCAGGGCACTTCAATCAGGACTGAAAGCTCCCTGACTTCTCACCTCAAAACAACTCACTGATTCACTCTGCTCTGTCAAAATCAACAACGTTTCCCACAGAAGGAATCACAGGTACTGATACAAGAAGTTTTTAAGACTGTCCTAACCTCTCCAACAGGTTTTGTTTCAGAAACGAGGCCATTCAGAGGCCTAGTTTTCAACAACGCAGAAGACCATTGGTTTTGCCCCGTGCATCCCTGTGTTCCCTAAAGCCAGCAGTCCTCAAACTATGGCCCGCAGGCCACATGCAGCCCACTAGGGACATTTATCCTGCCCGCTGGGTGTTTTTGCCCCGTTTGGCTTGTTACTTTAAAATAAGATATGTGCAATGTGCATAGGAATTTGTTCAGTTTTTTTTTTAAACTATAGTCCAGCACTCCAACGGGTCTGAGGGACAATGAACTGGACCCCTGTTTAAAAAATGTGAGGACCCCTGCCTGAAGCCAATATACAACCTACCTTGAACGTTTTGCAAATGGTCAGTAAACAGAATTACTAAAAATCTATGACTCTAAAACAGGTCACAGCAACACAGGTTTATCAAAAGAAATGATAGCAGTAAAATAATAAACTTTACCAAAACATTTGTCAAAACAACAACAAACCTAAATATAATGGTTCCCTCTCAATTTTGTGTGTTCAATAAATTATTAACCAGCTACAGGAACCACAAAATAATTGAAAATAGTCACTTTAATTCAACATAATAGGTAAAAGAAGCTAACGCCTAGAATTCCTAAAACAGCAATCCAGTTTGTGCAAACTGTTAAGACACTGTCTGTGCTGGTTTAGTTAAAAGGTAATTGTAAAGCTATATCAAAAACAAAACCCTTCTTTCAAATCTAACACTAGTTTAATCTTAAGGAGGATTTCACAGCAGTTAGTCTCTTGAGGAAATACATAATTAAGTAGTTTTTTAGCATATTTAATTAGATCCCAAACTCTTCCCTGTCCCTTTCTCTCCCCAATTATGTACCATTTGCCCAAGAGACCAAAGCAACTCAGTTAATTATGTAAATAAGGCAAGCATTATTCCCAAGAAAGGCATTGTGAATATTTGTAGTAAGAAAAAAAAACCCTACATATTTTAGAGGCTTTAAGAACATTTTGAAAAATAACACTATTACTATCAAAATACAAGAAAAGTCTGTATTTTGAAGCAAAAAGCATGAAGCTTAATGATAAGATGGTGAATCATTAAAAGGGGACACTCATTTCATTGCTTAAATATGATCTGAATAAAAATAAAATTTTAAGTTATAACAGTAACAAAAATTTAGTGCTAAACGTCAAATGATTTATGGGTAGAATCAAACTGAAAAATTTTAAACTCAACTCTCTCTAGGAAAGGGCTTTATTATCAAGGGGTTGACATGATCTTAACTGGAGGCAGTCATGGTGCTGTTATAACTACTACAATCCCATTATTATGCAATCACAAAATGCTAATTTGATCATTTTGAGGTGTTATTTGAATAGTCATTTTAATTTCTAGGATACAGAAAGGCTTGACTCAAGTATAATTCATTATTAATCATTGAGATGTCATTGACTATCATATTGAAGTATTTCACAAAGATAAAGAAAGACTAATTTAATATGTACAGTACCATATTCTTCAAATATTAGCCACTTTCATTATATGTATTCCAAATGCATCAATATTAAATAATAGATGAGAACAAAGATTTAATTGTATTTAGCAATTGTACTATGTAGGATAATAATAAAACAGTATCCAATCATAAGACAGACTTATCAATACGTTTATCTTTTTAATCAATGTGTAATGATGACTGTTGCATGCTCACATCCTTTGCTGATTAAAAATACTGTTTTTAGGTGTCCTGAAGTTTACCCGTTTGGTCAAGTCCTATGAAGCCCAGGACCGTGAGATTGCCAGCCTGTCGGGCAAGCTGAAGGCCCTGTTCCTGCCACCCATAATGTTGTCACCCCAGGAGCCTACTCCAGGGGGCAGTGTCGCTGCCACCTGAGGGGCGGCTTCACCCTCCCCTGTGGCCCTGGGCCACTTTGGGGAGGGAAAGACCATGTTGTTCCCAGAAGATAATAAATGTGCCTGTGACTCGGCAAAAAATATATACTGTTGTTAAAAACCATGTTTCCTTCCCGACACGATCACTGAAGACAAATGTGTGCATAAGCAAATGTGGTGAAGAAAGCTGATGGCGCCTGGCTACCAAAAGATATAGCATCTGGGCTCTTAAAGTCTTGCAGATAAACAAGCAGTCATCTAGCTCAGAAGCATCAAAGCCCACAAGGAAGAAGCACACCAGCCCTTGTGACCACAAGATGTCGAAGGGATCAGGTATCGGGCATCAAAGAACAAAAAAATTTTATCATTGTAAATGAGGGTAAGTGCAGAGTGGAGACCCAAAGCCCATCTGTAGGCAACTGGACACCCCCTTACAGAAGGGTTGCAGGGAGGAGATGAGCCAGTCAGGGTGCAGGGTAGCAACGATGAAACATACAACCTTCCTCTAGTTCTTAAATGCTTCCTCATCCCACTATCATGATCCCAATTCTACCTTACAAATCTGGCTAGACCAGAGGATGTACATTGGTACAGATAGGTACTGGAAACACAGGGAATCCAAGACAGATGACCCCTTCAAGACCAGTGGTGAGAGTGGTGATACCTGGAGGGTGGAGGGAAGGTGGGGTAGAAAGGGGGAGCAGATTACAAGGATCTACATATAACCTCCTCCCTGAGGGATGGACAAAAGAAAAGTCGGTGAGGGAGACGTCGGACAGTGTAAGATATGATAAAATAATAATTTATGAATTATGAAGGGTTCATGAAGTAGGGGAGAGTGGGGAGGGAGGGGAAAACAAGGAGCTGATATTTAGGGCTCAAGTAAATGTTTTGAGAATGATGATGGCAACATATGTACAAATGTGCTTGACACATGGATGTACGTATGGACTGTGATAAGAACTGCATGAGCCCCCAATAAAATGATTTTTTTAAAACTGTGTGTTTACTTAATAAAACAAAAAAAGTTACTGTCTAAAATGAAACTCACTTCTAGCAAACTAATTCCTTTGTGACTGAGGAAATGGATTCATTTTTTTTCTTTTTAAAAATTTCTCTCTGGCACTTCATAAGTTAGACATTTACCAAGGAGAGGTCACAACTTTCTGGCAAATCCAAACCTAAGTAATTTCTAATAGAGTCTAGTATCATAATGGGAATTCTAGAATATGTTTGAAAAGGCCTATGCTATTGGTTTTGGCATCAAGCATTATTATATATTAATTATTCTTGCAACTGTATCATCAGACACAACAGTATCAGGCAATGGAAGCAAATAAATCCGAGCCATGTAATCTAACCCAAGTAATGACTGCTCACAATTACACTATTTGCATAAAATCCTAAACAGACCAACTCAACCCCCAACCCCTACACCCAGGCTGGCAATCCGAGTCCAAACTGGAGGTGCGGGAAGCAGAGTTTCTTTTGCTACCTTCCACAACCAGCAGCAGAACAACAGGCAGGACAAACCAGAGACGCTCGACACGAGTATCAATACAAGCTGGACTTTGCTAGAATTGCTCTGAGATTGTTTTACGCGGGAATATTGTGAGCATGTTAGGGTCCTTGTGGTTTTCATGCATTGTTTCTAGTCCTTGCCCTCTGTCCACACAAACATCAATAACCTCATATGTTGAGGGCCACGTCGCTTGCTTAAACCTATGGAAATATGCTGAATTGTATGAAATAAGAGTGTTTCAAAGAGAAAATATTTCCTGGCTCAAACATGACAACTGACAGAAGAGGCATTTGAAAAAGAAAAATGCAAACATAAGCAAAGAGTTGTATGTTTATTCATTGCAATGATGTTGAAACAAGACAAATTGTACACAACTCCCACCCACAGCCCTGCCCAGGCAACAAGCTATCCATCAGTATCTCAGACCACTACCAGGCAGCAATGATAATGACAATAAATATAAAAATCAATTGCTACTGTCTCTTGAAAGAGGTCCCACTCAGCTCAGCAAAGAAATGACAGGTTAGAGGGGGAGGGGATCTCACTGAACATGGAACTATGCTCCACCTGAAACACTGGCCATTTCTCTTAATGGAGACTACAGACACTTAAATTTTGCAACACCAAATGGTCAGAACAAAGAGGCAAAAAAAATGAAGTCATGTTGCATAGCAAATGTCAAACAGATTCCCTATAATGAAATCATAAAGTAAAAAGCAATGGCCTAGAATCTGAAATGAAACTCAAATCTCAACAATTTCTATAGTCATAATAAAAACTATACATGAGCATACAAACTTGCCTCCCAAAGCTACTTTCAAGACTTACTACCACAATTCTACTTCTTGTAATCATAACTCACCCAACCCAAATTATCAATACACTTAGAAAACATTAAGAGTGCCAAAATAAAGACTCTTCATATTAACGCTCCAAAATAAACTCCTGTGGAAGTAATACTCAATCAGTATGAGTATTCATACCCTTTTACCACTATAACCTTAGAAACTGTGAGTGACATTCTAAATAATTACACGGATGCACCTCAGAAACCCTTAAATCTAATAATGCCAACACCACCAACTGATCTCAGCTGAAGTTTTACTTAGAAGGACAATGTTCCATTTGTTACTTACCTTGCCATCAAATTTGGAATACTCATTAAAGGGGTTATTCAGCTGCAGAGGGCACTGCTCCAGGCGGACAGATAATATTGACTGCTTTCCAGAACTCGGAGGCTTTTCTTTGAGAGACTTTTTTTCAAACAGTGACTTTAACTCCTGGGCTGTGATTCGGAAGGAAGATAAAAACATCTTTGTGATTACACATAGAGAGACAGGTAGCCCCCCTTTTCCTACAAAGTCCTCCTTGGAACCTTCAAGAGGGAGCAGCCCCAGACATGCTCTGGGTCTGGTAAGCCCAGAGAGCCTCACATTTACTTTAATGTTTGTGCATCAAAATGGCAGAGAAAAGTCTAACAGGCCAGGATTGAGTGTAGAATAAATATGGCTTAAGGAGGTATGAGGACTTAGGTGGTACAAACCATTAATATATTCAAGCTGCTACCCAAAAGGCTGCAGGTTGGAGTACATCCAGAGGCAACCTACATTTGAAACGAGCTACTGAAAGTCTACAAAACACATTTCTACTCTGATACGCATGAATCAGAATCAACTTGACCTCAATTAGAAGCAGAGGGGGCACAGATACAACAACAGAGCAATCCTTCCATAAGAAAGGCAATTACAAGAGAGTTGAGCATCGTTCCTCTCTGCTGTTAACAGCTGTGTGATGTTGTGTAACTGGTTTTTCTGGGCTTTTCTACAAGCCCTAGTGATGCTTTAGCAGAGGGCTAAAGCATTACTAAGAGGTTCAAACCTACCAGACACTCTGTAGGAGCAAGATAAGACAGACTGCTTCCATAAAGATTTACAGCCTCAGAAATCCTACAGATTAGGTGTGACATGATGCTATCATAATTCTTCCATTCTTAAAGGTCTAAGCTACAGTTAGACCTCTCTCAAATCTGTAATACCTCTTCCTTTCTTCCCCACTGATGACCATGGAGAAATAGAAGCAACCTAAAGAGAATTTTTGCATGTTCTCAGCTGCACATTTGATCTGCCTTCCTTCCTATTAACATATCTGTGCCCCTCTATCAGGTCAATCCTTCCACTTAGGAATTAGAATTCACCCCTTCATGCCAACTCAAGACTACCACTCAAACAATTCTCTCCCCTCTTTCACCCATTTTCCCCCTCTTAACTGGATTAGTCACATCAGTACCCAAAAATGCTTAAGTACTACCCAAGTACCCTTATAGTAATCCATTTTCACTCTACCTTATGTGCCTTAGAGTCCTAGTAGTGTAGTGGTAATAAGTTGGGCTGCTCCAGGGGAGAAAGATGGGGCTTTCTACTCCCGTAAAGTGACAGTCTCAGAAACCCCACAGAGGGGTCATTATGAGTTGGCATCAACTCGAAGACAGTGAGTTTGGCTTTTTTCTTTACCTATATTCATGCCATTAAATTGTTCTCCTCTCGTTCACTCAAACCTACTACTCTAACCATGCATGCAGGATCTACCATTTCATCAAAGCAGCTTCCTCATCAAGGCCCATCAATGGGCTCCCTTGTTGGTAGTCACTGGATATGACTTTGGTATGGGTATGACCTGGCAGGATATGACTGGTTCGTCATTCCCTCCTTTTCAGAAGAGACCTGTTTCACTTAGTCCCCAGGACTCCACTCCATCTGGTTCTCATGCTGTCTCAGGCGAGTCTTTCTCAGTTCCCTTCATTCCTCTTCATTTTCCCAACTCCATAAGGCTCAGTGCTTGAAGCTCCTTTCTCTATCATAAACAATTCCTTTGTGATTTTGAATCCTGCCCTACATTTTTAAATACCATCTAAAAGCGGTAAAACTAAATGGTGATACAACTAAATAATGGTGATCTGAATTGGAACAGTGGTGTGGTGAGGTGAAATTGCTTAAATACAAGTTCTTCTACACATTTTCTGTAACTCCCATCAAAAGATTGGGTGAGACTATGTAAATAAGGTATACCAGATTCTAACGTAAGGACTGGGCAGTTTTGTCATCCCTCTGGATATAAGAGAGCAGAACCCAAAGGCCATCAAGAAAGAACAGCTGCTGGCAAAGTGCATGGGAGATCCTTGTCTGAAGTGGTGGAGGCACTGAAGCCATGATACAGAGACCATGAGACAGGGCAGAGGATCTGTGCTGAGATTTTGGGGCAGAGTGACAGGCAGGCTTCCTGACACCGGGAGGCAACGGCCTAGAGACCACACGGGTGAGAGGCCAAACCCAGGACATGCTTGTCACCATGGATTATAAGAGGTGCTACAGACTAAAGGGCAGTATCCTTACTATTTTGTAATCTATTAGCTTCCCTAAAACTCCCATAATTGTGTGTATTTTCTGTGAGTTCTATATGGCCGGTCACTGCAACAAATTACTGGTGTCATGGAGAGATGGCCAGTGTCAGAATTTTTTTTTAAAAAAAGGAAGCATAAGAGGGTAGAGGCATGTCTGACCTCTGCCTTGTGGCAATTGGTCTTGGGCTAGTGAGCTGTTGGATTCTCCTTCTCCTTTATATAGTCAAAGAAGGTCAGATGTGGTCCCATGCCTTTTCCTTGAGTTAGTAGTTCTCAACCTTCCTAATGCCGTGACCCTTTAATACAGTTCCTCTGTTGTGGTGACCCCCCCCAATCATAAAATTACTTTCGTTGGCATTTCATAACTGTAATTTGCTACTGTTATGAATCTAGCAACCCCTGTGAAAGGATCGTTCAACCCCTAAAGGGGCCACGATCCACAGGTTGAGAACTGCTGCCTTAAGTGGTTACCTATGGTGAAAAGACTGACTAGAAAAAGGCATAAGGGAACTTTCTAGAATGATGGAGTGATTTTATACTGTGATTGAGATGTTCACTACACGGGTGTATATGTTTGTCAAAAGTCACTGAATTATACATTTAGAAACTTCACTATATGTACAGCAAGGGCCCTGGCTACTTCATGAGAAAAAGATGGAGCAATTTTCTTCTGTAAGATTTACAGCTTTAGAAACCCTGACACAATTCTACTCTGTCACAACAAGGTTACTATGACTTGGAATTGACTTGGCTATATGTAAAGCATATTTCAATATAAATAAATATATAGGGAAACCTAGAAAGTATCTTTATATGCCGTTAACTCCAAAAATGATTATTTCTAGGCCAACACATACCCTTAAATAACAGGTTCATATATCTTTCTTTTTTTTTTTTTAAATCATTTTATTAGGGGCTCATAGAACTTTTTTCACAATCCATACATACATCAACTGTGTACAGCACATTTGTACATTCATTGCCCTCATCATTCTCTAAACATTTGCTCTCCACCTAAGCCACTGGCATCAGCTCCTCATTTTATCCCCTCCCTCCCTGCTCCCCGCTCACTCATGAACCCTTGATAATTTATAAATTATTATTTTGTCTTATCTTACACTATCCAATGTTTCCCTTCACCCACTTTTCTGTTGTCCGCCTCCTAGGGAGGAGATCACATGTAGATCCTTGTAATCAGTCCCCCTTTCTACCCTACCCTCCTTCCACCCTCCCGTTATCGCCACTCACACCACTGGTCCTGAAGTGATCATCCATCCTGGATTCCCTGTGTTTCCAGTTCCTATCTGTACCAGTGTACATCCTCTGCTCTAGCCAGATTTGTAAGGTAGAACTGGGAACATGATAGTGGGGGAGGAGGAAGTGTTTAGGAACTAGAGAAAAGTTATATGTTTCATCGTTGCTACGTTGCACTCTGACTGGCTTGTCTCCTCCCCGAGACCCTTCTGTAGGGGGATGTCCAGTGGCCTACAAATGGGCTTTGGGTCTCCACTCCGCACTACCCCCTTGTTCACTATGAAATGATTTTTGTTCTGATGATGCCTGATACCTAATCCCTTCGACACCTCGTGATGGCACAGGCTGGTATGTTTTTTCCATGCTTTGTTGCTTCTGAGCTAGATGGCCGCTTGATTACCTTCAAGCCTTTAAGATCCCAGATGCCATATCTTTTGATAGCCGGGCACCATCAGCTTTCTTCACCCCACTTGCTTATGCATCCCATATGTCTAACTTTCTATTGGACACTTTCATTTGGCTATCAAATACTTATTTCAAACCAAACTCTTTATCTTTCCGGAAGCCTACCTTTTCCACCATCTTCTCCTTGTCCATTCTGATAGGGCAAAATTTTGGCAGTCATCCTGACTTTTCCTTTTTTATCTATCAACAGATCTTCCATAAGATACCTAGAACCATCTCTACAGCTACCAAGGCTAAATTACCACCACCACCTTTGAACCAGTCTTCCTTTTCCTGCCCTTGCCACCCCCACCACCACTGGGTACAACCTCTATTTCTTCCCAAAAGTCAGTAAGTTTTTTAAAGTAGAAGTAACAAACTTTAAATTATAAAGATATTTCAATAACTTGCACCATATAAATATAAAAACAATTTTAAATTTTAAAATATTGAGCTAAAAAGACAAAATAAAAGCCAATCATCGTAACGTATAAATGTAAAATTATAGAACATACCCAATAGGAAAAATTAACAAGAAATACAAAACTTCCACACCAAAAGAAATGCAAATGGCTCTTAAAACAAATTGGATAAGCTTCAACAATATCTCATAAGAGATAAGCAAATAATTAAACCTATACCTTTCTTCATCTATCAGATTAGCAAAAATAAAAAAATCAGAGGCTATGAAGAAATAGACAAGCTACACATTTTGTGTGGAAATGCAAAATAACAAAAATACTATAGAGTAGGATTTGGTAATAGCAAGGAAGCATACATATATGTATTTTTACCCTTTCACCCAACCATCCCTCTTCAAGGATTCTAATTATAGATATACACTGGTGAAAATAAAATAAAATATACACTAGACTATTCACTACAGCACCATTTGTAATAGCAAAAGCCTGAAAACAACCAAATATCTCTCAATAGAGGACTGGTTGCTTAAACTGTGGTACCATGGTATCAATACCATGGAGTATTGAGCAGTTATAAAACCAGATAAATCTTATCTCTAAATATTGCTCCATTCAAAATAATGTGTATAGTATGTCATCTTTAATTTTTAAATAAGTGAAATAGGAATAAGAGTATGCTTTATATTCTTTATACACTGCTTTAAGTTCATAGATAAACTAAAAGGGGTTGGTTTGTTTGTTTGATTTTTTTTTTTTTTAAGACAGTGGGAAGAGAGTAGGAAAGATTGGGGTCAAACCTAGACTTCTCTGATTTTATCTTGTGCTATTGGTATTCAACTTTTGGAGCTCACTTTTTAACATAATGATAAAATTCAAATTATCCCCAAACTAAAAGCAACAAGAAATAAATGAACCTAAGTGTGATACTGAGTTGGCAGTTGAACTGCACAGAGAGGAATTACTTCAAGGGACTTTATTATGCAGCAATTTGTACATTCCCTAATGGGATCTATCCAAAGATTAAAAAAAAAACAACTTTAAAACTGTTTTTAGTAATCACATTGTTAATAACGATGCTGATATTTCTATTTTGGAACCAAGATATTCAGCATAAGAGAAAAGATACACATAAAATGAAAAAAGTAAAGTTAAACACTGCAGTCATGTGCCACTTACCCACTATACGTTCTGTGAAATACATTTTGTGACTTGGACTTTGTGCAGACCCTATATTATAAACAGGATGTTCCTGGATTACAAACAACTTCCACTTCTAAGTCTATTTTTAAGTCAAACTCCTCAGGAACAATTAAGTACTGTTTGTAGCTAACATTAGTGAAATGTTTGTCTTATATATAATTACAGTACACTTTCTATGCATAAACAACATAAAAAACACTTCCAGATACACTACAGTATCTTTAATATAATAATATAGTAATAATCATACATTTATATTTTTGGTTACCCTTTACATCTAACTTATAGTTAAAGCTGTCAAGCACACAGTGGTCATCGGTGACTTTGACAAATAAACATTTACTACAAAATGATTTTTATTTTAGGTCAGAACTTATATAAGTCCCAGAATGAGTATGAAAAAAAATAATCTCTTTATGATTAATTAGGAAAATTCATTTAGAATGGGAAAGAATAAGAAAGAAATATGGAAATAGTAAAATAAAGATATGAAGAACAGAGAAGAAAGGAAAGAAGTAATATGAAAATGCTAACATTTGGGTAAAAATTGACTCTTAAGAGGATCAATGGGTTTCATGTGTGCTTAACTTAATAAAAATAGCCAAACAATTCTCCAAAGTGGATGTACCATTTCATGTCCATGAGTAATATACTCACCAACACTTGGCACTGTAGTTTTGTAAAAAAAAAAACCATGCTTCAAAGTGTGTCACAAAATAGTGTCCATGTATTGATACAAGCCATTGCATGTAACCTGAATCAAATGTTGGGACCACAGACATATGGTTGCCTGAATATGTTATGTGGTACATGACTATAATACTCAAATATGAATCTGAATTAACTCACATGTATTTCCTCTTCTTAAACACTTTGTAAATAAAGAAAAATAAACAAAACAAAAAACCATTTCTACTGAAAAGGCCTAGAAGTTTAAATACCAGCCCAGTGAGCAGCCCTAGTATTCAGCCTGTGGTCTCCCCCTTCATTGACCGCTACAAGGGTCAGGACTCCTTCGAAAATGTACAACATGAGCCTGGACCATCCTGTCACATAGGAACGATAGATTTGAAAGATTGCTGAACTGGGTCAAAAGAGCTTAAAAACCATTATGAAGGGACTCAAAGAAAGGGTAATTCAGCATTCCAAACAAGCCCAAACAAAGCACATTTCAATCAATTGAAAAGTACAACTGTGCCTTCAAAATTCATGAGTTCATGATACAAAGGAAAAAAATAGGCCTCACTGTTCATCTATATTGGATTCTACAAATTCTGAAAGCTATTAACAAAGGGAAAGAATCAAACAAGCATTTAGTCTGCCTTTCTTGTAAAAACTATGCATAAAAATAACAAAATAATAGGTGAAGGAAAGTTAAGTTGCTCTTTACCTAAAAACTGGTTAATTAATGAAGATGGAAAAATAAAATAAGAATATCACTAAAATTAGAATATTGCAATTCCTACTTGAAATAATGCATCTGGGTGGCACAAAAGCTGATAGTTCAAACCTACTCAAAGCATCTTAAAGACAGGCCTGGTACTCTGCTTCCAAAAGGCCACACTTTGAAAACCCTAAGCAGGAATCTATTTTGCGTATGGTAATTCAGCATACGTGGTATAAATTTAAATTGTCTCAATGGGCAGCAACAACAACCATGCTCATCAATTATCACTAAATCCTAGGGTGAAAAGCTGGTGGGTGATGGATAGATCAGAAGGACTCCATCATCAAGCTGAACAAAAAGAGAAAGAAGACATTTCATGTGTCTTCATATGGTACAATAGGAAGCACAGCAAAAATTCTGTACAAATTCACCATGCGCAAAATATTCTTTTTTTTTTAATCCTTTTATTGGGGGCTCTAACAACTCTTGTTAACATCCATAGATCAATTGTATCCGGCATATTAGTCCATCGTTCTTTTCTAGACATTTACTTTCCATTGAGCCCTTGGGATCAGCTCCTCTTTTTTTCCTTCCCTCCCCAAAATATTCTTACTTAAAATCAATTTGGGCAAGTATCTAGATCTAACTACCAGCCTACAGGAAATACAGGGAGCCAGAGAAGCATGCTAAAATGACATCATGAAGCTACAACTGACGAAATAAGAACGCAAAAATTCTAGAGGGCAAATGACTCAATTGCTTCAAGTAAATTATAAGGAAAGAAAACTGTGAAAGGAACCCTTTAGGTTAAAAAGGAAATGAGACATTAACCCAAAGCAATGTGAGGGCGATCCAAACAGGAATAAAGCAACCAGGAAAAAAAGAAGAGTATGAGACATTCAGGGCAGCACTTTTTGTTAATTTTTAGGTTTGATTCAAAAGAGGAGGGTAGATGAAAAATACAACTTTCCTCTAGTTCCTAAATGTTTCCTGCCCGCTCCCACTATCATGATACGAATTCTACCTTGCAAGTCTGGCTAGCCCAGAGGATGTACACTGGTACAGATAGGCACTGGAAATACAGGGAATCCAGAGCGGATGATCCCTACAGGACCAGTGGTGTGAGTGGCGATACTGGGAGGGTAGAGGGAGAGTGGGTTGGACAGAGGGAACCGATTACAAGGAACTATATGTGACCTCCTCCCTTGGGGATGGACAACAGAAAAGTGGGTGAAGGGAGACGTCAGACAGGGCAAGACATGACAAAATAACAATTTTTAAATTATCAAGAGCTCATGAGGGAAGGGGGAGCGGGGAGGGAGGGGGAAAATGAGGACCTAATGCCGGGGGCTTAAGTGGAGAGGAAAGGTTTTGAGAATGATGAGGGCAATGAATGTACAAATGTGCTTTACACAATTGATGTATATATGGATTGTGATAAGAATTGTATGAGCCCCTAAAAAAATTAGAAAAAAAAGTATGTTATCTAGAAATGGCTTGGAGGGGTGGGGTTGATTTCACCAAAATCAAAAGATTTTTGAATTTTGATCAAAAGATTCAAAAGAGAATCCACAGGGTGTGAAAAAAGATTTTGGCAATATATCAGACAAGAAACTAATCTCTAAAATCTATAGAAAACGTCAACATCTCAACTCAATTAAAACATGGGCAGAAGACATGAACAGTTTACAAAATATGCCATTCAGGCTGCAAACAAATATGAAGAAATGCTTGCAATCTCTAGCCATCCTAAAGATGCAAATCAAAACAACAATGAGATACCACTTTATCCCAGTATTGATAGCAATGTTCAGAAAAGTAGAAAATAGCAAATGCTGGAGGGGATACAGAGATTAGAACCCTCATACACTGCTGATGGGATTGTAAAACAGTACAACCCCTGTGGAAATGTATGGTGCTTCCTCAAACCAATAAAAATACTATATGACCCAACAATAGCATTATTTGGTATATACCTTACAAAAATAAAGAAGACAGAACGAACAGATATAAGCATACCCTTGTTCATCTCAGCACTATTCAAATAGCAAGAAGGAAACAATCTAAAAGTCCACTGGTGGAAGAATGGACAAAAAAACTGGTACATGCACACAGTGGAATACTATGCATCACTAAAGAATAATTATGAGAAAAACAACTTTATAAGCAAGAATAAACAGACCCAGCATAAGCAAAGCATTACTTAAGAGGAAGAACAGAGTAGGCCTCTCAGTCCTCGACTTCAAAACCTATTACACAGTCACAGTAGACTAAATAGCCTGGTACTGGTACAACAATAGATATGCAGCCCAGTGGAAGAGAAGAGAGAACCAGAAGTAAATCCATTCAACCTTTGACAAAGGGCTGAAATACATTGAGAGATAGTCCCTTCAACAAATGGTGCTGGCAAAACTGGACTTCCATTTGCAACAGAACAAAACAGGACCCATACACTCAAAAAACTGATCTTAAGATGGATTAAAAACATAAATGTAAATAATAAAATTATAAAAATAATCGATGAGAAAATAAGGATCAACTTAAGGGCCCTAATACAAGGCATAAATATACTACTAAACCTAACACACAGCTGATGACAAAATAGATCATTGAAACCTTCTAAAAAGAAGGCATCTACGTCAAAAGAATAAAAAGAGAACCTATAGATGGGGAATTACAGAACCACTACTCTTATTCTAAGGTATTTAATTTACCATGACATACAGATTAGTGAATTCATAAGGAACTTCAAGGTATGGTCCAATTGGCCTCTAAAATCCCTAGCAATACCACTATGAGGAAGCTGCATTTACCCCGAGTTTTACTAAACTAGAATTAGATTGAATAATTGTGGAAGAAGAATTTTCTAGAGGTGGTCATCATATTTATAATAATGAATCCACCAGTGGGGAATGAAATACAACAAAGATAAGAACAAGAGTTGAGAGGATTCTGTTGTGGTGGTTAGTTACCGTCAAGTCAGCCCTGGCTCATGGAGATCAAAATAAAACACGGACAACAGAATAAAATCCTGCTCAGTCCTGTGCAATTGAAAGGATTTTAGCAGAAAAGGAAAGGGAGTGAATAAAGGACAACCATTTATTCAGGATTACTATCCACAATTCTTAATAAAGATCAAAAGGAGTAAGCCATGCCATTTCCCACGCCAAGAGTGTGAGAGATGTGTGCAAAGCGAAGGGCTGCTTAGTATGCCCTTCTTAGGGAGATACTTAATGGATGCCTGACTCCACTGTAACGTGCTCCAGGATATCCTAGTGACAAGTTGTGGTGTAATGAAGGAACTCCATGTAGCGTGCAACTCAAAAACATTCCTTTGTGCCCTGACAGTGTTTATTCTAGTTATTAGGAATGACTTTTAGGCAGACTACTACTGATCTGGTTCAAACCTGAGTCAACATTTCAAAGCATGGCTAAGCATGATAGGGTATATCTCTAGAAATAAGATCACAAGACCAATTATGGAAGACTATGAAAGAGAAGAAAGCAAACGGAGGGAGAGAGAAATAAACACACACACTGGGCAGTGTGGTTATAGATAAAAGCAAAACGGGCTAGCCACTTCTTAATCAAATTCTGTGAAACTGAACAGAAAAGTTAAGCATATTAGACTTGAAGGAATGAGAAGAAGAGGAGCAAAGTTTAAATATTCTCTTCTCTATTCCACCACAAAAACCAAACTCACTGCCAGGAAGTCAATGCTGACTAATAGCAACTACATAGGGCAGAATAGCACTAGCACTGTCCTATAGGGTTTCCTAGACTACAATTTCTTTCGTGTGTGTGTGTGTGTGTGTGTGTGTGTGTGTAAATACAAATTCACTAAGTGTGTCAATTAAAGCCAACAACAGAGATTGGCAGACTCAGTGGTCAACAGGTGAGTGGAAAAACAAAATGTGGTCTAATCCTGCAGTAGAACGTGACTCAGTCACAAAGAGGAAGTAAGTTCTGAAGCTTAAGTCTCAGCAGGGGCAGATCACCAGGTCTTTTCTCCCATGGAGCTGTTGGCAGGTTCAAACCATCTACCTTTGGTTAGGAGAAGAGTGCTTACCCATTGTACCACCAGGCCTCCTAGGGAAAGAGATACATGTAGTTATATTTGGGATGTTTTATTCAGCCTCTATTCATAATTGTTTAAAGATAATGGATTGAAGAAGGTACTACAAAGGGTAGCTGGAGGAGGTGAGGCATAGATAAATTGGCTCTGTATTCATTAAAAGAGAGAATTAGGAAGAACCTCGTTTAGAAAAAAAATTGAAGAAAGTTAACAAAATAAATGATATATAAAGCTTTTTGAGTGTAAGCTAAATATGAGAGAAGTATTAGCTGGATCAACAGAAGAAATCAGACCAGTGAGTTTTTTAATATCAAGGGCAAACCTGAAGGGATACCAATGAAAATCTGTAAGAAATCAAAGAAAGGAAGATTTCTGGTTCTACAGTCATTATTTAGATGTGGTCATTAAGAAAATCATGTCTTGAGGGTGTCTGGGTCTATACGCAGAGTAAGAGAAAGCCAAATAACCACTGGATACAAGGTGGTTTAGTAGAAAGAGTCTGGTCTTTAGATGCAAACAGAGCTAGATACAAAATATGGCACAACCACTTACTAGCTGTGTTAATTAGTAAATGAATGGATTCACTATGAGCTTCTGTCTCCCCATCGACAAACAATACCTACTCTCTCACTGCCATTGAATTGATGCCAATTCATAACAATCATACAGGACAGAGCAGAACTATCCCTGGGAGTTTCCAAAGCTGTTAACTCTTCACAGGAGCAGAAAGCTCCGTCTTTCTCCCCTAGAGCTGGTTGTGTGTTTGAACTGCTAACCTTACGGATGGCAGGCCAGCACATAATCACTACACCACCAGGGCTCCTTAACAATACCTACACCTTGCAAAATTGTTGTGTAAGAGCTATGTAAAGTGCCTTGGATAGCACGTGTTGATGCTGTGACTAATATAAAAGTATAATACTGTTAGTATTATAATTACTACTGGTATGATGTAATAGGACTTAGTCAATACATATTGATTGGGGTTCCATTATACAAAGGTGGTGGCTAGAAAATGTTGGGAAAATAAAGAAGACAGATCGCAGATATTTCTTTTAAAGAGGAAAATTTGAGATACTCAAACATGAGATAAACCAGCATAAAATGTTTTCAGGTCGGTGATGATATGAACACTGCATAATATGAGTTTTGGAAACCAGATGATGGAATGTGAGCTAAGAACGGACTGAGACCAAAGGAAAAAATTAATAAATAATAAATAAAATGTTTTAAAAATAGGTAATATCCCCAATCTTTTTTGTTTTTTATATCCAATCTTTATTTATATATATATATATATAATCAGATAAATACATACTGAAATTGCTAGTATCAGCAACATAATAATTTTTAGCCCAAAAAATAATAGGACCACTAATGAAGCAAGAAAGAATCTTGGTGGAGCTACCAGGAGGAATCTATTACCCAGAAGATCATCCAAATCAGAGCGCATTCCTTGGCTCTAAAAATAAGAAACAGGCCCTTCAGTTTGTACAAAATGTGCCCCACACAAATTAATCCCTATATCCCAAAGCAAAGTACAGGGAAAAAGACAGGACCTCAAGAACATATAGCTTCAAAGTCGCCAAAGTACCCAGTGAAAGAGTTCAATGCTCAAAAATAAGAGACAGCTATCTATAGAATTCAAAAGAATCAGTTAAAAATGAAAGCTCTTACATAAGACTATCAACTAAATATGTAAATCTCAAATTAGCAATTAAAATTATTTCCATTTACCTGATTGTTTAGAATTTCTTTCTTTCCACTGAACATTTTTGCATTTGATCTGGTTTTGTCTCTCTTTTCGGAGTCGTTCTAATCTTTGAGCTTGAAAAGAAATATTATAAGTTTTTCAATGAAAGTTTACTATAAACAAAGACATAATTAACTACCTTTATATGAATAAAGATGTTTTATATTGCATATGTAAGAAAAAGTCATAAAATTTTAAAGGTGGCACCCCTGAAAAGCAAATACCAACAAAAACATGAAAATATCCTTGATTTATAATTGAAATTAGAGGATATAAAACATTAATAGAGATCATAAAGATAGTATTAACATGGAAGAGAATAATAAAATGTGAAAACTTCTGTGATTAATATGACATTTCATTATATAAATCATTAATAACGGTCTTAAAGGAATTTTAATGCACAAATGAACTGAAGTGAATATTACATTACAGGAATAAAATTACTGTTATGAATTACTCTACCCGTTTCAAAAATTAAAGATAAATGAACTCAGACTAGACTATTAAAGTTTTAAATATAAAATCCTTTATCTAAAAATCATGAAAATTATAAAATGTCAAAGCTATATAAATTAGCATAGCTTTTCTTCAGTGGGCTGAAACAGTTTATAGGTAGTAAAATAAATGATTTGTATCTTTGTAACATTAGTCAAATCTTAAAAAGAACAATTTTTCTTTCACAAATTTTAAGATATGTTGAAAGGATTAAAAAGTAAATTCCTTGCCCACTACTATACCCCAGAATCTCAATTAACTATACATCTACGGACTACTAAAGAAATTCCACCAACAAAAGAGTCCCCTAAAATTACGTATTTGAAAATACAATACCACTGGCTGACCAATCTTCAAAAATCAGTGAACTGATCATTAAAAAAAATAACGTCTGGGACACATTAATAAATAACCAGTGAATATTAAGACCTCAATGGAAAAGAAAGTCACAACTGATGCTACCTCTTGAAATTCGTTCCCTCATATCAGCTTCCTATACTGGTACAATGCTTTTTCTAAAAAGAGCTGGGAGGCAGGGAGAATAAAGATCTATATTTCTCTTTCAAAACACTGTCAAGGTTTGGACTCAAACACTCCTGCCTTTTGCACTGTGGTAGGGTGCACTAAAAATGGGTCTTGCCAGCATTGAAACTGTGCTAGCAAAAGCACACCATTCTGACAGTGTCACTATATCTAACCAAATTCCACGGAAGAAAAATACATTCAACTGCAATTAATAAATGTGAAAGGTACAGCCAAAGTAATATAATCATAAAGCTCTCAATTTAGCAGCATTCTCCTACTGAAATCCATTCAACCTGTCATATAAGATATAATCTCAATAACTTGCAAGGAAGTCAGTTTCAACTAGAGAACTGAGAATCAATGGTTCTAAATTATATTCAAACCTTCACTCAAATCCCATTTTGATAAAAATTCCTTTAGATACTTGGAAATGTGATTAATTATTTCCATCAAGAGAGCAAATTATTCTTTGTGGATGTCACAGAACGGTGAAATCTGAACCAACATTAACATGCCCTTTCACTGTAAGGCATATTCAGCTCTACCTGCAATGCCTCCTTCATCTATATTTTACATTTGGACCACAGAAGTAAGCATTTTCAATATTCTACTATATTTCCTGCATTTGCTGTTGGTTAGAAAGTTATATTTTCTGAAAATCTAAATAACAATTATTATCTCCTACTATAAACTCTCATATAAAAACTATAACATGTATTTTAAATAATGTATCTCCTTAAGTACAGGCCTTAGTTCACCACATTCCCCTTGTCAGACCTCCAAAAATATAATTTAAAAATGGGCAATGCTAATGACTGAACAAACGAGGAGGTCCCCCCCCACCAAAAAAAAAAAAAACAGAATTGCCCTCTCCTCTCAAATCTATGTGTTTAAATTTTTTTACAAAATAACCTTATCACCTTCAAAGTACTCTCCATTACACTTAATACATCTGTCAAATCTGCGATTCCATTCTTGGAAACATTTTTTTAATTCATCGGTTTGGATGGCGGACAGCACCTCCCTCATTTTTTTTTCCACCTCTTCTGTGTCATCAAATCCCTGTCCTTTCATGTCTCTTAATTCATGGAAACAAAAAGGAGTCACATGGAGTGAGGTTAGGTAAGTAAGGTGTGTGGGGAAAGAAAGGCTGGTTTTTGCCCAAAACTGGTGTGCTGACACGGCTGCATGAGCAGGTGCATTGTCGTGGTGGCAAAACCAGTCCCGTCTGCCACTAATCAGGCCTTTTTTGTCACACACTGTTACGCAAACTTTTCAGAACCTAGAAATAGAAAGCTTGATTAACAAACTGACCTGGTGGAATGAACTCCAAATGCACTATCCCCTCACATTAAAAAAAGAATATCAGGTTTTTGGGGGGTAACCAACCCCTCATATACATCAAAGTTGAGCACTTTAAACCACAAAAATCCAAGGATGATGATCAATTTAAGTAAGCAAAGGGAATGTTATCAAAAACAAGGACACCTTTTTAAAACGCACACCCAATTTAGAAATCCCTATTAAAACCAGTCCTAACAAATATTCACCTGCTACCCCGCCTCAACTCCACCCCTAGCTCTTCCAGGGGCAAGAACTGTGTCAGGCAGCAGGCTGTTCTCCATGGCTGGTCACTTCTAGCTATTGTTCTTCATGAGGTAAACCTGAAATCTACCTCAACTTTAAATCTCCTGGAGCTGTTACTCTCTAAAGACATGCAACACAGGTCCCTTTCTATATGATGACCTTTGCAAAAGGAAATCCTAGTCAACTTTTTCTTCTTCTATTTTGGACTGTGGTCTCTCTACACTCACATGTATGGGCCTGTTAATACAGAGAAACTTGCCCATTAAAAACCTAGTCAAACATTAAATTCTATAAAAATTGTTTACTCATTTAAAGCTCAGAAGACATGACTAAAAGGCAATTGTTTACCTGTGTTTGAGCGTCTTCTAATACCAAAGTCCCAACTTGAGGTAATATCGACTGACTGGGCATAAATGTAGCCCTGAGTTTCACCATTGCTTCCCTGAATTTCTGACCCACTGTCTCCAGGCATTGAAGGAAGATGAATCTTCTCTAGGTCAACATCATGATCAATGAGAACCATCTCACACATTCCCGTGTCATCACTGGTCACATGTGACTGTCGAATATGAGCTAGAATGATAGTTGGATTGTCCAAGAAGGCCATCCTTGCTGTGGGCCAATTTCCTTTAAAGGCTATTTTCTTCTCTTCATATTGTTTCACAGGCTCACCTACCTAGAAACATGATGTACACAGCAATATTTAAGAACAAGGCAGAAAACGATGAAATCATTTTTCAAACAAATTCAATGTGATGAAATGCTACCATAAAAATCAACATTGGTCCTTGTATTTGTGAACTTAGAAAGATTAAGGCTATATGGAACGGAATTCCTTATAAGCAAAAGAATATAGCTCTGGTCAATGAGATCGCCATGGTGTCAGAGACCTGCTCTTAGAGTTAATCAGGCCGCTCAAAGCACATGACTAATGTTTCTGTCTCCCACCCCTCTATGGAGTCTTCTGATTACAAGGTCATGGGGGAGCACATATTTACTATGTACAATTCTGTATTTCATCAGTTTTCAGGACCTCTTCCTGCCACATGGTTGTGACGTGTCAAAAAAGGCACAAAGACAGTACTTTCTGAGTTACTAGGACTTTTACAAAACGTATCAACAAGGTGATTTTGCTAAATAAACTTATTATTTTTGTTTCTTCTCATTTAAAATCCTACTTGGCTTTTCAAAATAAAACTTATTAATCAAACATGTCTGTTACAAGATTAATTTATTTTAGAAACCTAATTATAAGAACTGCTTACTAAATTCTATTAAAACTGTAATGATGTTTACTCAGGAAACAGGATGGTACCTCTTCAGTTAACTAGAAATACCCAGCAATGAGAATATTAAAGAATGATGGTTAGAAATACAAGCCTAGAGTCACATCTTGCATCAAATCCTAACCCTGGTACTTGCTAACTATGTAATCTTGACCAAAGTAACCTCTTTGAGTCTGTTTTCTTTTTCCATTAATAAAATGGGGGTTTAGAGGGTTGCTGGATAAGAGAATATAAATTAGATAATGTAGGTAAAGTACTAAAGATAGTACCTCAATTAAATAAATGGTAGTAGCAATTAATAATGACGACAATGATAAAATATCATTACCAATTTCAGCTTCCAATTCCTGTGTAAAGAAATCCTAAAATGTATCAGTATGTCGTCCTTCTTTTAGTAAAATCAAGGCATATAAAATAATCCAAGGCTCCCTACATGCAGAACCTCTACAGGGCTTCTGGGTCACAGACTGCTTCTCCAAAACCATTATAAGTGCAAGGAATGTGAAAGCTGAATTGATTATGTTCCTAGTCACAGTTTTAGAAAATATTTATTTTTAGAAAGACCTAATAACATCAGATTTTCTCATCATTTGTTTTTTCCAGAAATGAAAAATGAGGGGCATTTAGTTAATAAATCATTAGTTACCAGATTTTTTAAAAATTTGGCTGAAAATATGTCTACTGACATGACCCAGTGAGTCACTATAATAAGATACTGAGATTAAGAAAGTGTGTAACTGAGTACCATCTTTAGTCAAGTGAATTAATCTTTTCTTTTTTTTTAACATTTTATTAGGGACTCATACAACTGTTATCCCAATCCATACACACATCAATTGTGTAAAGCGCATTTGTACATCGTTTCTCAAAAGAATTAATCTTTTTTTAAGCATATTCATTGAGTACTGATTTTACATTGAGTAAATGAGAAATAAACTCAAAAGTGCGTAAGGCAGGCATCTCTAAAGCAGTGTATAGCTTACTAGAGACACAGGGAGCGGGGGAGGGGGAGAGTCTTTCAGGTGTCAACATTTTGAGACTTTTGTGGTCTCAGAAATTTAAACGTCAATCCACTATTTCAAGTAAATTTATTTTTAAGAATTACAATTAAAATTTTGTAAAAATAAGAACTCGTTACATAACCACAAAGAGAAAGCATTTCACTACAGAACTGTGAATAAACCAAGTATCTGTTTTTGTAACAGAACCATAACATCACAGGTTGCCAGAACTTCAGAGATCCTAGAAACAATCACAAGCTGACCTCCCTTCGTGAAAGGAAGGCAACTAGGTGTCGGAAGAGGGGCCAGTGCTTTTCCCTTCAGAGGGAATCATTCTCCCTACAAAAAAAAGGTGGTGGTGGTGGTGGTGGTGGTAGAACTGCAGCATTCAACAAGAAGCAAGCATTTTATGGGTGTTCTGGCACCAAAAGTCAAATGGTAAATCAGAAAAAATAAAATTAAAAATGCTTAAGTGCTCTCAACAGAATTTTTTCCGGAAAATGGATCTGCACCCTCATTTCTTAAGAGGGTGGATGGGCAAACACATCCAAAAGCACACACCAACTCCCTAACGTTATCTTTCTAGAATAGAGGTTGGAAAACATCCTAATGCCAGCTGACATCTTCTCTACTAATAATTTAACTTCACACGTTGAGGAATCTGAATAAAGATCACTCAACAAATATTTATAATCAATACCCTTTCTGATAAGAGAATTCCTACAGGGCAGCCCCTGAGAAACGTGCCGTTGTATATATCACTTTCCACCTCTTCGTACAAGGATCTGAGAATTTAAGACTACATTTCACAAGGGGTAGAGGCTGTAACACCACATCCCTCATGGCAATATAGTGTCTTACATATGGCAGAGATTCAATAAATGTTCCTGCCTTCCAAGGACCATTCCAATTTTGTTGTAGGAAAAAGTCACACGTGAGCATGTTCTATGTGAGTGTGAATATAAAGCAACATTTGCCTTTGTTTATTAAGACAATATAAGAGCTTCCCTTCAATGCATCCTTCAAAATGACCACCTTAGGACGTTATCAACTTAATCCAGAAACACTGCTTTCTACAACTCAAAGAGCCTTTTTTCGATGACCTCAGAGCAAAAGGTATCACCTGAAGGTGGAATTGATTTCTAAGACAAAGCCATTCGGAATACAAACGAAAATACGTTATTTTCTTGGACCAGTTGTGCAAAGATCAAAGAAATGAAATAAACTAATGTTGGCAGGAATTGAAAACAGGCACTTTCAAGCCTGGTGACAGAGAATGAAAATCAGGGCTATTTATCAGGTAATCTGGTATTATCTATCAAAATGTAAAACATGACTATCCTTTGACTCTGCAATCCACTACTAGGATTGGCCCTTAGGAGATCGTTGCACAGAAAACTTATCTCAGAATTGCATAAAGTATTGAAAGTCTGAAGTCACATGAACATCCACCAATAATGCATATGCTATGAGGTACACATGGAACAGAGTACTATGCAGCCATTAAAAATACATGACAAAATAAAAAAAAAAGTTTTTAATAAAATAAAAAATACACGACAGATCCTATTTACTTACATAGAATATATGAATAAAATATGAGTAAAACAGAATCAAGAACATACATAATAATAATCACATTAATGTAAAATTACTCATAAATATGTTGTCTCTTTATGCATCTAAATGGATAGAGCCAATTTGAAGGTAAGTCACCACAATTCTACGTGTTTATTTCTTTAAGAGTGAAGCTGGAAAGAATTAGTCTCGAGTACTTTGGTCATGCTACCTGGAGGAACCAGTCTCTAGATGAGGACAGCAGTCTTGGTAAAACGGAGGGCCTATGAAAAAGACGACGACGGCACACAGGCTGCAGCACTCAACTCCCAACTCCCACGTGGGAACAATGTTGAGGATGGCGCAGGGCTGAGCAGTTTGGTTGTTCATGGGGTAGCTGTGAGTTGTACCTCATTCAAACGTCATCTAGACTCATGCCATGTGACAACATCATGTCTGAGCATGAAGACTCGCTTTCCTCTTAGGACTCATCTACATTGTTTTCAATATTTCTATAGTCAATATGCATAGCTTTTTATGAAAATATAAAGTTCTTAGTAATTGACAGGAAAATATGGGTTTTTAAAACAATGTTTTTTTAAGATACTACAAAATATTTTAAAATAACTCACCCAGCACCCCAAACTTTATCAGGGTTTAACTTAGATTATGGCCTATAGTACAAAAGTCTGTGAAATGCCAGAGGGGAGCTGAGCATTTTTTTTTCTGAAAAGGGGACAGTAGGCCAAATAAGTTACTCGCTGATCTAAAGAATACTCTGAAATAGTTCACTTGGAAGACTATCTTATTTATTTCAGTGAAGTTGCCATGGGTCACATTTTAAAACCTTCACTGGAACTACTAGTTTCCCAAGGATTGCTAAAGGCATTAGTATTCTATGAGACACTAACAGATGTTCAACAAAGATTGCTCCATTAAAATAAGAAATACCTGATTAAACAAAGTTAAGCAAGTTTTCTTTCCACTGTTGAATCACAGTAATCAAACTTTTCAAATTACTACTGTGTATTGTGTATGATCCCTGGTAGTGTAGTGGTTATACACTGAGCTGCTAACTTCAAGCTCAGCAGTTCAAAGCAGCTTCTCAGAGGAAGAAAGAAGGGGCTTTCTACTCTCATAAAGAGTGATAGTCTCAGAAACAAACGGGGCAATTTGAACCTGTCTTATAGGGTCACTATGAGTCAGCATCTCCACAGATAAGGAATTTCCATGCAACATATCCCAAACTTATCTGATCCCTAAACATTGTTTCTTCTGCTATGAGCCATCAAGTCAATTCTGACACGTTCGTAATCTTACAAGAAAAGAGAAAACCTGTCACATTAGCTATAATCTTTATGCAACAGATTATCTGCCAGGTCTTTTCTCTCATGAAGAGGTTAATGTGTTCAAACAGATACTTTAGTTAGCACCTAGCCACTTTAACCACTGAGCCAACTGGGCTCCTACCACCTCCCTGCTAAAACATATCAATACACAAGGGTAAGCATTGTTATGAAACCACAATCTTTACTGAAGAAAAACAACAAAATGTGAAACTATTGTTTCTCAGCATAGGCTTCATCTAGATCTATCCACATCAGAAGGCAGTGTTTCCATCTCTTTAGCCCTTTCCTAAAGAATTTTGTACTTTGATATACACAAATCATGTCTTCTGAAATATCAAGTTTAGGGAGCCAAAAGGCCAAAGGGGCAAGAGTAGGACTGTAAAGTGCATGAGGTAAAGTTTCCCAACAAATTTCTCATACAACAGCCCTAACTAGCCTAAAAGAATGAGCAGATGCACTGCTGTAATGCAGGGCAAATTCCTTATTGCACCTTTCCCAGTCTTTTTCTCACCTATACAATTTGCTATCTTTTTTAAGATTCTTCATAATAACTCAAAAAATAAACTCAAACTTGCTGCCATTAATCGTTTCCAATTCATAGTAACCCTACAGGGCAAGGTAGAACTGTCCCTGTGGTTTCCAAGACTCACACTGGACAAGAAGAGAAAGCCTCATTTTTCTCCCGAGGAGTGGCTGGTGGTTTCAACTGCTGCCCTTGTGGTTAGTATGCCAACACATGATCCACTATGCCACCAGGGCTCCCTTATAAGCCCCATAATTATACTGTCTCCTTTGAGATAATCTATAAGGATTATCCCTTTGCAATCCCAGGAAGTCTCAAATAACCTTCTGAGCTGGTGCCTCTGCCTTAAATTTAATGGGACCTGTGTCAGGCCAGGTTGACTAGAGACACAAAACCAGTGACACTCATATATGTAAGAAAGCTTTATATCAAGGAGTAATTGGATATCAAGAAAACATCCCAGCCCCATCTAAATCAAGTCCTTAAATCCAATACTAGTCCATAAATACCTCTTCAGACACACAACCACAAGCAATGACACAAAATGCAGGAAAATTACAGGTTGGGGGGTGAAAAGTTTTATGGATCAAATGGCAGAAGCATCACAGGGCTGGCACAAGTCTCAGTGCGGCTCGCTGAAATAAAGGTGAAGGAAGAGAGTGGCCCGCCTCCAGTGAGCCATTTATCTCAGTGGTACCTCCAAATGTGATCATCAAGCTGTGACCTGATTGACAGGCTAAATTCCACTCATTATCTTCTTATGGGTGCCAAATTGGCACCCAAACTCCTACCTATCACAGGACCATATCCCCTGCAAACCACTGTTTTGATTGGACTTTTTCTTTTTGAAAGGCCTTTAACAAGACTAAGTCAAACACATTTCCAAGAGGACTTGTCTACAGACATCCACTGATGGCAGAGATATGTTTACACATTTTGTTTGGAGTAAGATAGTGCATATATAAACTGGAACCCTAGTAGTAATACTTTTTTACTTACCGTCATATAACACATGCTAGGAATATTACTATACACTTTTACAAATGCTGTTTCTTCTAACTATGAACACCTTTCCCTGGATGTCTCAAATCCTTGATTGTAATAGTCAGTCTGTTATATATGCCTTTAGGTTTCAGGTAAATACCTGCTCATCTAAGATGCCTGATTTTTCCCTGCTTCTTTCTCCCACTGCACCCTACTCCTTCTCTTAGGTTCTATAAAACATAACGAAAAATGGAAGCAACAAGGGTTATTTCCCCTGGAGTAGGAGATGAGTAAAAGATGTTCCAAAAGGACACAGCTCTTTTAAAAGTACACAGTGGGTCTCCTTTTATATTTTATCCATTCATTCAACAATTATTCATTGAAAATCTACTATGTGCTACACGTGGTTCCAGATAAAATTTGGATGAGATTACCACTTTACATACCTATTAGTGTTCATTACTGATCACATGAAACAAGACTGTGGTAAGTCAGAATGTACCTTAAACATTAGGGAAGAATCCTTAACAAGTCTTATTACAAGCAAATTTTGATGATAAGTCTATACACATTTACCAACCTTTGTTTGCAATAGTTTACAGAAAACATAAGGTACAACATAGTAAATAAAGAGAAGTAACAAAGGGGAAGTAATTTGAAACGAGTCCATACACTAGTGCATGTAAGTCAAATGCAGCATCCCAGACACAAGCAAGTATAGTCTACTGGTGGAACCTGAGACTATGGCCCTTAATCATCCTTTAGGCTTGGAATTGAATGCATCAATTGAAAAGTGGCTCAATTTTCAGCCATATAGGCAGGACATGTTGTCAGGAGAGCCCAGTCCCTAGAGAAGAACATCATGCATGGGAAAGCAGAAGGGCAGTGAAAGAAGGAAAGGCCCTCATCGACATGGATTGACACATGGCTGGAACAATGGGCTCAAAGATAGGAACAACTGTGAGATGGCGCAAGATTGAAGTATTTTATTCTGTTGTACAGAGTCGCTATGGGTCAGAACCTAACCACAATATAAGGTGAACAATCACACAAGAGAGGTGTGTACTCCTTAGAGCAATCAACTATTCCAGATAAAAAGGGAGCACTTACCCAAGAACAAAGTTCAGAAGGTTGGCAGGTTAGGAAAGGAGAAATGGGAGTGGAAAATACAAGGTAGAAGTGGGATGAGTAATACTATATTGCAGGGGTTGCAACCAATCACATGAAACAAAATGTGTATGAATTGTCAAATGGAAAACTAGCCTGCTCTATAAACTTTCACCCAATTCACAAGAAAAAAATTTAAAGCAATTACTACAGCTAACCTTAATGTATTGCAAAAACCAAACGTTTACATAGGTTAATCCCTATTGCTGTTAAAACTATGAGATAGTTACTAAAGTCCCTTGTGAGTCTTTGTGAAAGGCCTAAGATAGTCAATGTATTACATAGTGGATTAGATCTTCATCCTCCCATCACTGAGGTAATAGTGTTTTTGTACAATAGTAAGAAATATAATAGACCTACAAAAAGTCCCAGAATTTCACACATGAAAGGCGCTTGAGAGATCATACATTTATTAACCTGAAACCACAAAAGAAAGTTTAAATAGCCAGTTAGTTCTAATCATTCTTGTGAAAATCCCACGGAATTCATATGACTTCAACAATAAAGTCTGTACCTGAAATAGTTTGTTTCTTCTGATAGTCCTGCCAGCAGACAAATGAACCCTCCCTAGACTTCTCCACTCCCTAAGGACTTAACGACAGGCAGCAAAGGGGACTTTAAAATGCTCATGTACAGTCAATGGTTAAAAGGAAATTACCCTTTCTTGAACTTTCCAAACACCATACCTACTCACTCCCCTCTCTACTAAGCCCACTGAGAACCTATTCACCTGCAATCTGTGAAAACTTGTTTGAATAAGCAACAGCCTGAGGCTTCTCAAAGGTCTGCAAACTCCCAATCAAAAATTACTGCTGCCCCATCAATGTGTCATATAAATGTTGGCATGTTAATTGTGTATTTATAAGATTGTTAATGGTTAGTTAATTTACCTCCCACACTATTATTGTACTTGAAATGATTTAACGTCTGCTGAGGGAGTTAACAACATGTAACAGCATATGTGAGTTGTTTTTTTTTAACCTTTCCATGCTATACCCCTACTTCGCATTAGGCAAGCTAAAGCTGATTCCTGTACAGGATTCCTGAGCACTCACACTTATTTTGCACAACGGAATGCTCACAACTTAGGGGAAAAAAGCCTTTTTATTACATAAAAAGTCACCTGTTTATAAAAACCAACAGACCTTGTCTTTGAGATTTCAACATACTTTGATCTAGTTAAAGTTCAAAATTCATACTTCCTGGAACTTGAAAATAATTGAAGTGACCATTAAAACAAAATGCACTTGAATGCTTTCAAATCATTTTCTCTAACATTTTCCAATTTAACTCTAAATTAAACCTTTTATTTTTTCAGACTAGTAAAAGGTGAGGCTACCATCCCACTTCAGGGGATTATAATCTTCTCTATGTGAATATGCCTAATTTCATTAAACAGTAAATAGTGAGACCATATTATCTAGTTTATTTTTCCTTTCACATTTTATTTCCATTCGTCGACTACCTGTACTTATGAGATTAAACTAAACAGTAACAAAGATATGCTTATATCATCTTTTGAATAATAAGATTGATCTCAGTGGTAGGCACACACACACACAAAAAACAATCTTATAAACTTCAGCATAGGGAGTTCGAGTTTTTCAGCACATTTTTAATGCAGTGTTTATGGTAAAATTAGGTGCCTCAGCTGATACTCGGGTCGGCTTACACTCGAGTACATATGGTAATCACTTTTCATGTATCAACATTTTGAATCCTCACCATCACCCCAGGAGATAAGTAGTAATATTATAACTATATTAAAGACTGGAAGGAGGGGGAGTATAGGAGATAAGTAACTTGCCTGAGGTCAGGTGATGGTATTTTAAAAGGCCATAAAATCTTTGCAGCTGAGGGGCTGGTTTATTTCCCCATACCATGAATCTGGGCTCACACTGTGATGTAGTTTGTCTAAAAATTCTAGCATGGAGCCCAGGTGGTGCAGTGGCTAACCAAAAGGCTGGTGGTTCCTTAGGAGAAAGACCGTATAGATTACAGCCTAGGAAATCTACTGGCTAGTTTTACTCTGCCACATGGAACTGCTAGGAGGTGGAGTCTATTCAATGGTACTCAACGCCACCAGAATTTAGTGGCTGTAACACTGTGTAAATGAAGCCCTGGTGATGTAATGGTAATACTTTGGGCTGCGATACACATTGTTGGTAGTTCAAAACCACCAGCAACTCCCAAGGAAAAAAATCGTGGGCTTTCTACTCCCGTAAATAGTTAACAGTCTCAGAAACCCCACAGGGAGACGCTATCAGTCAGCACTGACTCAATGGTAGAGAGAGTTGAAAACACTGTGTGACTTGTGAACCTTGGCCTAAAGAGGCTTTGCAGCTTTTGCTATCTCCTCCTCCTGGGAGTACTTCCACATCACCTAAGGAAGCCAGAAATGAAAACCACCTGGAGAGAGATTCAGCCATCTCCATCATTCCACCTAACCTAGATGATGCCCCCATGAGTGACTGAGGCAACCACGAAGCAAGGCCTCCTCTACTATCAAATGTCTCTTTGTACCATTAACCTCCATGTGAAATGACTGAATCGTACCATCCACCCATATTCATTTAATGGGGCCTTGGTGGCGTAACTAGTTGGGCTGCTAACCACAAGGTCAGCAGTTGAATCACCAGCTGCTCCCCAGAAGATGAAGCTCTCCATTCCTGGAAAGAATTAGTCTCAAAAACCCACAGGGGCAGTTTGGCCCTGTCCTAGAAGGTCACTATGAGTTGGAGTCAACTAAATGGCAGTGAGTTCGTATAATGCAATGCTTCTGAAACTGCTCCACAGATACACCTGAAGGGCAGAGTGACCATGAATCTAGATGTGCAAAAGGTCCCCAGGAAGCCACCTAAAGTAACAAAGCTGAGGTCAAAAATACCTGATTGTGTGAAGACAAAATGAGACTCTACCAATGGACAACTCAAAATGTATATTCTGCTCAATAGATATTTACCATGATAAGTATAAAGAACAATTGTAATTATTAACCACACAAAACTAGACATGAAGCACACATTAGATTAAATCTCTATTATAATAAACTGTATAAAACAATTAGTGTTTTCAAAGTGTTTTGAAATCACATTAACTAACAATAGCTTTGAAACTTCAGTAAATTTAATCACCTCTAGAACTCTTACCTGCCAACATTTCTACTAGCTTGGTGCAATGTAGCCAAAAATTATTTTTACAATTGGTACTGTCTGGCATCGTTGACGTCTATGAAAATATATAATTATAGGTTTTACTTTAGGATCTCAGGTAAATTGTTTGCCTAGAATGAAGAATATAAAGCCAAAAAAACTAGGATGCTTCCAATGTGAAATTATTAATGTAGGAGCTGAAAAATTAACTAGCATTCAACTGCTTACCAAACATTCATTGATTTTATTCAATCAGCAAATATTTAAATATTTATAAACACTATGTGGTAGGTACCAGAGATAAAATGCTGACAAAAATAATGACTTGGCCACTGCCTTTATGGAAAACAAAGTGTATGGTTGGCAGAATTCTGAAATCCTTACCTCTTGGTACTCAGATCTTTGTGTACTCTCGGTCATCTCATATGCATGTGTATTTTCAATCCTATGCATATGTATTTGTATGCATATGTATTTTCAATCACCTCATATGCATGTGAAAGTTGGACACTGAATCAGGAAGACTGAAGAATAAGCCATGCATTTGGATTCCAGTGCTGGTAAAGAATGCTGAAAGTACCATAGACTGCCAAGAGAATAAATAGGTCTGTCTTGGAAGAAGTAAAGTCAGAATGCTCCTTAGAAGCAAGGATGGTAAGACTTTGTCTCGCATATTTTGGAAATGTTATCAGGAGAGGCCAGTCTCCGGAGAAGAGCATTAAGAACATTAAGGAGGAAGGTCCTCAATGATTGACACAGTGGCTGCAACAATGGGTTCAAACTTAACCACAATTATGAGGATGGCACAGGACCAGGCAGTGTTTTGTTCTATTGTACATAAAGTTGCTGTGAGTCAAAAGTGACTTGGTGGCACCTAACAACAATAGCAATATTCACCTGGAACAACAGAGAAAGGAGAGTAAAGAATAAGACCAAGACTATGTACCTAACTGCCTCCATGAACAACTGCCTCCTTGGCCATGAGACCAGAAAAACTGGATGGTGCCCAGCTCTATTAATGAACAAGATGGCCAAAGATTTTATAGAAAAATCTTGATGAAAAGGAGTAAAGTACAGAACAGAATTTCACATTTTCATTGACTCTTGACCTTGTGAAGCCATGGAGGCTAAATGAACCCCTAAGGCTGTTGCCCTGAGATAATCTGTAAACCTTACACCAAATATATTCCTTGAAGTCTTCCTAAAACCAAACAATAACCTAACAGGTAAAAAATGTCCACCCTGGGCCTCATGCTTTTTTGAGAACTATCTAAATAGGATGAAACCGACAACGACCATTGAACAGATTACATAAGAATCTTAAGGGGTAGTGAGTTTAGGTTGATGGGAAAGAACAATTCATAAAAAGAGACTGAACATCATCGACTCAATGTAATCAATGGCACTGAATTGAACACTGTACGTGTAGAAACTGTTGAATCAGTATGTTTCTATTAGGCATATTCTCGAAAGCAAAAACCTTATGGAGCACAGTTCCACTGTGACACACGTGAGCTGTGATGTTTTTATATCACAGCCAACACTACTTAAATGTTTACTATAATTCTTGTCTATTAGTCTCTGGTTTAAGATAAATCTTGAAAGGTGAAAAGTTGGTAGATTGGAAGAAAGGGCAACATAACAGACAGAATAGATAGCATGTAACAAAGCACCCCTCAGGACCAGTGGTGAGAGTGGTGACACCAGGAGGGTGGAGCAAAGGTGGGGTAGAAAGGGGGAACCAATTACAAGGATCTACATATAACTTCCTCTCTGGGGGGCGGACAACAGAAAAGTGGGTGAAGGGATATTTCAGACAGTGTAAGATATGACAAAATAATAAAATTTATAAATTATCAAGTGTTCATGAGGGAGGGAGGGGCGGGGAAGGAAGGGAAAAAATGAGGAGCTGATACCAAGGGCTCAAGTAGAAAGCAAATGTTTTAAGAATGATAAGGGCAACAAATGTACAAATGTGCTTGACACAATGGATGCATGTATGGATTGTGATAAGCATTGTACGAGCCCCCCATACAATGATTTTTTTAAAAAACCCAGAAACAGCAGAGTACATATTTTGTAACTGAAACTACAAGGCGTTCAAAGTTGCTGTTAAGGAAGACTTTCACAGAGACAGCAATCACACAGAAAAGTAATCTCGATGGACAAAAGTCTACGGAAGAGATTCCTACATCTGAAGTCACTGATAAAAGGTTATGAAGTCAAGAAACAATCAAGCAATATTTAGGAGATAAAATCGGTGGGACTCAGTAACATGTGGCTGTGGAAAGGAAAGAAAGAGGCACAGGAGCACTAACAAAGGAAACTGTGAACTCAAAAGGAGGGACAGGTTAACAGGCGGAGAGGAGGGGCGGTGTTCTCCTTCAGGCACACTGAACTTGAAATGTCAAGGGTTTACCCATCAAGCAGCCGGCCCTGCAAACCTGAGCCCAGGAGACAGGTCTGAGCAAGTTTGGGAGACATCAATACAATAAGTGGCAGATGATGTCATGGTTGTGAATGAGCTTACCCAAGAAGAATATGTAAGGGAAAATGAGCAATAATCAAGGGACAAATCTCAGGAAATAGCAATATTAAAAAGACGAACAGAGAAAAGAAGCTTTAAAAAGTCAAGTCAATCTTTGCCTAGATTCTAGATTTAGAATTCATCCTAAATTGATACATTTCTAAGCAGTGACTTTCTTGACTGGTTTTTCTCCCTCTCTCTCATTCCCAATAAAAAGTTCCAGACACTGGACTATGACAGGAAAGGGCTATGAACCTTACTTGACTTACCACTAATGTCTCAATAAAATACTTGATACATATACATTAATGGAATTAATCCAGCTGTATAGAGAAAAATAGAGAATTTCCATCTCTCAGGACAAGTGTGCTCCTGGAATTCCCAGCCCAGCCAAGAGTAACATGGAATCTGGAAAAGCGGAAATGGGGTAGTCCTCAGATACTGCTGGTGTGAACATAAAACGGTGGCACTGGACGACAGCAACATGGCGCCCCCAGCCCCCGGCCCGGCCACTGGCTCCGGGGACGTGGACGAGCTATTCGACGTGAAGAACGCCTTCTACATCGGCAGCTACCAGCAGTGCATCAACGAGGCTCAGCGAGTGAAGCCGTCCAGTCCGGAGAGGGACGTGGAGCGCGATGTCTTCCTGTACCGGGCATACCTTGCGCAGAGGAAGTACGGCGTGGTGCTGGATGAGATCAAGCCCACGTCAGCCCCGGAGCTTCAGGCTGTGCGCATGCTTGCCGAGTACCTCTCCAGCGAGGGTCAGAGGGACGTGGTAGTGGCGCACCTGGACCGGGAGATGAGCCGCAACGTGGATGTGACCAACACGACGTTCCTGCTGATGGCTGCCTCCATGACGTACCTGCACGACGGGAACCCGGACGCCGCACTGCAGACGCTGCACCAGGGCGACAGCCTCGAGTGCTCCGCCATGGTGGTGCAGATCCTGTTGAAGCTGGACCACCTGGACCTCGCCCGGAAGGAGCTGAAGATGCAGGACCAGGACGAGGATGCCACTCTCACCCTGCTGGCCACCGCCTGGGTCAACCTGACAGTGGGTGGCAACAAGCTGCAGGACGCCTACTATGCCTTCCAGGAGCTGGCTGACAAGTGCTCGTCCACCCTGCTGCTGCTGAACGGCCAGGCCGCCTGCCACATGGCCCAGGGCCGCTGGGGGATGCCGAGGGGGCGCTGCAGGAGGCGCTGGACAAGGACAGCGGCCACCCAGAGACGCTGATCAACCTCATCGTCCTGTCCCAGCACCTGGGCAAGCCCCCTGAGGTGACAAACCGCTACCTGTCCCAGTTGAAGGACTCCCACAGGTCCCACCCTTTCATCAGGGAGTACCAGGCCAAGAAGAATGACTTTGACTGGCTGGTCCTGCAGTATGCCCCCAGTGCCTGAGGCTGGCCTGATGCCCCACCTGATGTCCCGAAGGCTGTGTCTGCACCAAGGGACCGAGGGGACCATTTGCCCTCCTCCAGCCCCCACTTCTCAGCCAGAGCCTGGAAGCCTGGCCCCAGTACCTGATCTCACAATAAACTGACCTCCTGAGCTTCAAAAAAACAAACAAACAAAAAAAAAAAAACGGTGGCACTCTGGAAAACAGCAATTCCTAAAAAAGGTTAGAGTACCACATGACCCATAAATTCCACTTCTGGATATATCTACCCCAAAAGAACTGAAGACATGCTCACACAAAAACTTGTACACAAATGTTCACAATAGCATTATTCATAATAGCCCAAAAGTAGAAATAACCGCCAGGCCAAATCATTGTGGTTTTATACTTGCAATGGAATATCATGCGAAGCACCAATAAATAATAAAGCACGGATGAATCCTGAAAATGTTATGCTAAGTGAAAGAAGCCAGAAATTAGATCTATGTGCCTATATGTATAGGTTTAGTATTAAGGTAGCAGATTGACATTGGGCCTCCACTCAAGTACTCCCTCAATGCAAGAATACATTCTTCTAGTAAATTGGCATTCTATGATGCTCACCTTCCTGACACAACCGCTGAAGACAAAGC
>NW_022103919.1:409999-446848 GCF_000313985.2 Echinops telfairi
CTGCTTTACACAATTGATGTATGTATGGATTGTGTTAAGAGTTGCATGAGCCCCTAATAAAATGATTAATAAAAAAGGAAAAAAATTTTTTTCGTCTGTTCGGGAAGTTGACGGACATCCAGAACGAGGTTTGTCATCAATCAACATTTCGCCTTTTTGCAAATGAGATAAAAACCACTCATACACTTGAGTTTTTCCTAGCGCGCTGTCCTTGTAAGCTATGTTTAGCATCACAACAGCTTCTATGGCATTTTTTCTGATCAGGAAACAAAATTTCACAGCCACATGCTGTTCTCTTAAATCGTCCATCACAAAAATACAAGGTTTGAACGAAACTGCTTTCATGAAAAAATTTACTGTGACCAGAGAGAACCTTCCCAGGCAATGCCACTGGGTGCTCTAACTCAGAGCCAGTTGCAGGAGGCTTGTGTAGCAGGAAAAATGCATGCTATGAAAGCTCTGCCAAGCAGAGCTTTTTTCTGTTTTTGTTTTGAGGTACCCCTCGTATTCCTAGTCTTCAATAAATGAGAAAACAGAAAGCCCAAGACAGAATCCTTAACTCTTTCTGCTTATGAAGGCCAAAACCACTTAATTTCCAACCCTGTGCATCCTATCTCTCCTTACTCTCTCCAGGGCTCTTCTACTTCTCTTCAGCACCGTATCGTAAATGTGCTTGTCTTAAATGCGCCTTAACTTAGATGCACTCTTGTCTCTTGCCTAGGTTATTGAGATTATTTCCTAATTTGTTTCAAAAATCTGTCAATGACTTCCTAAACACCTTAGAAGAGCTAAACCTTGACTACCTCTGTAGCCTCGTCTTCTCACTCACCCTCTGAGTTCTACTCCAGTCACACTGAACTGTGTGTTTCCTTCAACACTTTATCCATATATATTCCTTCTGTTTGGGAACAACTTTCACTGTCCTCTCACTTAGCTCAGACATCACGTTCTCCTTTACTCTTTACTTCCCAATATAGGTCTCACTTACCCTCATACTGCCTAACCTGATCATATTAAGCCCAGAGTAAGTACCCACCTACATTTATCCTTACTCTCACTACTTCAACAGTCTAGCCTTCAACAGTCTCATAGGAGTGCGAGTCCTATTGAGAGCAGAGGCCATCACTATCATTTTCATTGCCTGATAGATAATATAAAGATTCAGTAAATGCAGACTAATAAATGATTACAATAAAGTAAATTTTATTTACTACTGTCTCAATGGAAATAGTGCAGACCCTGTTGTTAAAAGTACACATAAAATAAATTACAAACATTATGCTGAAAATACCCCAAAATATTTTTCTAAGCTTCTGGTCCTCACAAAAGGATGTTAGCTGTCCTTGATAGAAACAGTGCTTACTCCAACTAGTTTACCAAGTGAAAGTTACTGTGAAATACTTCAAATTCCATTAGACTATTATGGCCGTGGGAAGAGAATGTTCCAAGCACAGACTAATGGACAGAAGGTACAAATAAACTCTGATGCATGATGACTACGTAAGGAAGTCTAATGAAAACTGAACACATTTGGCTGAAGTCATCAGCAAAGTTCAGATCCTGTAACATATTTATAAGGCCCCAGTATAAATGTTAGAGGTAAAGAAAAGTAAGATATCAAACAATAATTTATAAATTGATGCATAGGTAGCTATATAAGCTAAACAGGTATAGGATGGTATGTGGGAGTACAAGCACAAACATGTAAGGGTTTGGCAGAGGATATTTCTACATGTATAGTTTGCATGTGCTACAACTATGTCTAGGATAAAATACAATATATGGGAGGTAAAGTTATAGACTCTTCCTAGCCATAACCAAACACTTGGAGGAGCTGAGTGGTTGGGCTTGAAGGCTTAAAAACAGTGTTAGGAGACATCTGGGTCAACTGGCCTAACCTAGTCCATAGAGGCAATGTTCTATATCCTACTTTTGTGAGTTGTGAGAGAGGTCTTAAAAGCTGGTCAACAGCCATCTAAGAGAAAACAACTTCCTGTCCCTTCCCATCTGGACCAAAGAAGAGTAGGGGAAAAATTAAAAACTCTAGGGAAAAAAATAGTTCAGAGCTGTTTAGTGGACTAAACAAACCACAGTCTCCTTTAGCCTACAACCAGAAGAAGATGGTACCTGGCTACGGCTACAGACTGCTCGGATCAGGATCGCAATAGAAGGCTCTGGATGAGTGGGAGAAAAATGCAGAAAACTGAAAAACATAAAAAGACCACACTTGACCCCAAGATTATGAGTCTTTGACACCCTTTAAAACTGGAACTAAACCCATTCCCAGAGACCACTTTAGTGCCAAATAACAGACCGCTTATCGACTGACCAGTAACAGCCATGAGGAATGCACTCCTCAGAACAGTCAACCATAGGAAGCCTAAATGCAAAGTTCAGAAGGCAGGAAGGGTCAGGAGAGATGAGCATATGGAAACCAGGAACCTAGGAAAGAAGTGGAAAGAATGTTTCTACACTGAGGGATTACACATAATGTCACTAAAAATGTATATAAATTGCTGAATGGGAAACGAATTTGCTAAGCTAACTTTCACCCAAACCACAATAAAATATTTACAATAAATAAAGATAAGTAAAATAATTTCCTTTGCCTAGTTTGGGCTACATAAATCTATGCCACATAAATCTATAACTAAATCTATTCAGACGTAGTGTTGGGGGTGCTTTTTCCATACATGAACAACTTGAATTATTATCATGTATTTGTGTCTATGCTAATGAGAATACAAGTTATAACAACTCAGAATTTTATTATCATTTTGGGGATGTAACCATCCTTTTAATTCTGTTCATATTTTAACTCAGAAACTTTAATCCAATGATCAAAGCTTCATTAGCTTATAAACAAACTGCTTCTCAGGTAAACTGAATTGCCCTACACTAGAATCTTAAGCAAATAAATAAGTACAAAACAGGCAGAGATTATAAATTAGAGTAGACAAATCTGTATCTAGCCCTATGCCGGTAAAGAGCATTCTATCAATATAGCGAAATGCTAATCTCCTAATTAACAACCTAATTAGGTAATTATGGCTTTGCAGAGGGATGCCGAAATGAAATATGACAACATGGTCACCTCTTTATATGGCACCTGTGGGCCTTTTCAGCTGTCATTGCAAAGAGTGCAATATCAATTTGAACAGATGACAAAGTGCTGTCATATTTCATTCTGATAATATACAGAATGCTTTGGACAGGAGCAGTTTACAAAAGAAACATCTCGCCTGAAATTTTCCTAATTTGAATATGTTTTAATACTTCATTAATTTTTTGCATTTTTTCTATTATATATGAAAGAATTATCATACATCTTTTTTTAAAAAACACACAGAAAAACCTATTATGTTTGATTGTACATACGAAAGTGATTGCAACTTCTATTATAAAACATCAGAAAGGAGCACAAGGTAACAATTTATTATATCTTAGTATTCATTTTTAATGTAGCATTTTCAGAAAAATTAAATTTAAATATACTTTGATTTTTAATTTTTTTCTTATGGAATATAATAGGTAAATCATGCTTACAATTTCCCATTCCAAATCAGCATTTCTCAACATAGTAGCATTTGACTCACAGAGAGCCTCAACATACCAATAGCCATCCTCATCTAGACAAAAATGCACTTCCTCTCAAAGTCTGGACAGAACTGCTACAGGCCTACTCACTGTGCCCTAGCAGACGACTTATGTAGAAGAGCATCTTTCTGGCCTGGGGAACGCATCAGCTATGTTAAGAACAAGAGGTGCTACAACTGCAGACATCTCCCTGGACAGGTCCAGTTCCAATATCCAAAGCTGGAGTGGTATGGAACAGTAGCAAAATCAACGTAAGAGTGAAGAAATTCGAGTTTCAAATCCTAGCTTTGCCTTTACTAGTAACTCCACACTTTAAGTCACTTGACTCCCCTGAGCTTCAGTTTGTTTTTGTAAAATAGAGCAAATAGCACTGCCATCAAGTCGATTCTGACACCTGATGACAGAGAATTGGTGACACAGTAGAACTGCTCCATAGAGGTTCCAAGATGAGGTCTTCCCAGGAACGGACATAGAAGCTGGTGTTCTAACAACTTCAGAGAGTAGTGTTGAGGCTTAAATAAGGTAATAGGTGCTACGGAGCCTTTACTGTTACCTAGTGATCAATTTTGTGAGGATCATGAAGATAACAAGAACCCTGCAACGGTCTGTTTTGTTATACACCATGAGCAGGAACTGACAATTTAATAACAGATTAATTAATTTAATAGCCTGAGATAGCATTCTGGAAACCGTTTCTCAACAGCACACATTAAATGGGTACAATAAGTAGTTCAAAAGCACAATTAGAAATTAGTAAGGCTAAAAATTATTCTCACTCCTTCAGAACCCCTAGTTGTACTGGAGAGTACACACCGGACTGCTAACCACATGGGCTGTGGTTCAATTCTGCCAGGTTTACAGCCTCGGTAACCCTATATAGGTTATACACAATGAGTCAGAACTATGTGGGAACTTCACAGCAGCTTCACAGAACTGGTGCTTTGTTACATTACACTAACATCCTAAATGTCTTATGAACCTGACGGCTGGTACCTGCATCTCTCCAGAAGTATCATGGATTAGGTACTTAGTACTTACATTGTGTCATCTAACCTTCTTAAATATTGTATGGGATTGATATTACTGTCCCAATTTGCAGACTATTCAGGGTCACCCAGTTATGAGTTGACAGCATTCAAACCGAGGTGGGGCTGACCTCAAAGGCTCATCTCTTTCACTACCTCACCCTGTTTAAAGATTCAACCCTGCAGCTCAGTATGCCTGTTAGTCTCCTTTATGTCAGCACCTAAATTCAGATTAAAGATGTACTGTTTTTTAAAAAAAGTCATTGCTTCAAACAACTTTCTACCAATTGCTCTGCTGAAATGGTATTTATTTATGAAACCTTAAAATTAGTCCATAGGGAGCTAAAAAATGCTGCTTTCCCCCCGAAAACTTTACACACTGAGTTTATTTTGTCAACATCAATAATAAAAGCATATTCAAAAAGTATACTGAAGTATAAGTCATTATGAATTAACACTGAATATATCTAGGAATAAATGTGGCACAATATACTGCTTATTCCACAAGTGCTTACTATAACTTAATTCTGATGGTTATTCTAATGGTTTCTTGCTGTTTCTACACTTTCCATTTTGCTTTTTACTTGTCTCATTTTCATTTACTTAAGACTATTTTCTGTGGGTAAAGGGAGACATCAGACAGGGCAAGATAATACAAAATAACAATTTATAAATTATCAAGGGCTCATGAGGGAGAGAGGAGCGGGGAGGGAGGGGAAAAATGAGGACCTAATGCCAAGGGCTTAAGTGGAGAGGAAATGGTTTGAGAATGATAAGGGCAATGAATGTACAACTGTGCTTTACACAATTGATGTATGTATGGATTGTGATGAGAGTTGTATGAGCCCCTAATAAACGAGTTAAAAAAAAAAGAGTTGTATGACCCTAATAAAACGATTTTTTTTAAAAAATGAAATAACACACCAAGGAGAAAAAATAAATTAAAAAAAATTTTTTAAAAAGACAATTTTCTTCTTTGTGTACAAATTTGTGCTTTCTATGTTAGCTCTACTTTCCTAATATATCTAGACTGCTGCCAACTAAAGTTAATAAATTTTGAATGACTGTTCAGGACTTATTTTCTTCATTTTTATATTCTATGCTATTTCTTTTTTTATTTCTTTTTTTTTTTTTTTTTTTTTTTTATTTTTATTAGGGAAAGTTATTGGGAAGACCAATATTTCTTCAATTTTCACCTTGTAGAAGCAGTGTATTAAAATTAAAATAAATTAAACTCTTTGGCTGGGAACTCCCTGACCATATTTCTCTCACTATGTTGGGTAATCTCCATGCCCCCTGTCAATCTTGTCTATATAGTCAACAAAGCACTGTATGCATTTGGGGAGCACCTAGTCAGTCCATCGGGGTCCTTTCCCAGAGGAAGTAATGAGCAATAAACAGATGAAAGAGCTAAGCAATGACTCCCTACCTGCCACCAGGAAAGGAGGGGCAGTATTTAAAAAAGAAGCCATACTTCATCTGGATCTGCCAGGAATCAGATGTCTAACTTTAAGCATGTCAATTAGGAAGCCTGGGATCCTGAAAGGATCTCAGCAATAGTTGAATTTAACTCCTAATTACTAGCCAGATAGAGAAAAGATCTAGAGATTAAGTGAACTGACCAAAATCAAAAAAGCTATTCAAGGCAGGGCTTGCATTCAAAGCTCAAGTCCCCCTCAGTCTAGTGCACTATCTACGAAACTACATTTCACTAAGCATCTCTTATAATGATCTTTTACTTCAAACATAAAGATGATCAACAGATACAAGGTATATCATCTCAAACTCCACCACTCCTAAAAGTTAGCTGGATTATATATTAAAAGCATTCACCCTGCCAACCTTAAACCCCAAATATCAGTACAATCACAAACCTCCCACAATCTGACAATTTACTAACAGGCCTCTGATCAATAATTACAACGTGTATTATATTTCTTGCTTTAAATAGTGGGGACTAAAAGCTGTGGTCAAATCTAAGTCAAATCAAGCAACCTAGGATCATATATAGCCCACAAATATTTTTGGATTACATAATAATTTTTAAAGTGGTAACTTTTCTAAATTAAGAAACTAAAATTCTGGATTTCCAATATCTTTTGAGAATATCGGAAGAGCCAGGATCACTGGGCCCACTTTCTCACATGGCATCAACCAGGGCTGGGCAGGACTCTAGCCTTTGACTCGTCACATGCTCTTCAATTCAGCACTGTCTATCCTTTCCCATTCATTGTATTTTGCCATGAGCATCTGAGTTTGAAACTCATGAGGTAAGCACTTAAGAAAAAAATAAACCCAAAAACCTGAATTTGTAAGGGTTGGGTTGTTCTTTGGGGTTTTTTTTAAACAAGAGTTTTTTAACGTATTTTTGCCCATTCTTTTTTTCTGGCTCTACCATTCACTAATTATGTGACTCTGGAAAAACTCTGGTTACACACTAAACCTTAGGCTACTAAAGTATTAAATGGGGATACCACCTATCTCATTGAATTATGAATATTAAATAAAATATATAAAAGTGCTAAACAACAAGTGAAATTTAAGTACCCAGTCATTTTCTAGTTAAACACAAGCTGAAATATGATAATGTTTCAGTCTCAACTTCTCAAAATTCTTTTCATACAATACTCTGGTATCTATTTGTTGAGTCCTAAACAATAAGGCCTACACACATTAACAGAATTCCATCAGATCGCTCACATAAATCCACTGAATGGCAACATTTTCTGGTTATGAATCAACAAACAAAGCAAACCTTCTTGAATTCTTCTAAAAATTAGTCTATTTAAACAGTGATCAGTTCATTGATTGATGAGTTCCATGAATGCAGAATTCATGCCCATTCATCATAATCCCTTTTGCCTAGCACAGTGTTGGGGACAATCCAGTCACAGTTCACGGGCCAGCTCCTTTTTGAAGTGTCTCCAAAAGGCCACCATCTATATTGCAAAGAACAATCAACATGATATAATTCTAAAGAACTCTACTAGCTATATAATCTCAAGGAAGTTAATTAACCTCTCTGTGCCTTGGTCGATTCATAATGACGCTACCAGACAAGGTAGACTTCCATGCAGGTTTCCAAAACTGTAACTGTTTACAGAAGTAGAAAGCCTTATCTTTCTCCCACGGATTAGCAGTTCAAATCCACCAACCCCTCAGTGAGAGAAATATGAGACTTTCTACTTCTGTAAAGAGTTACAGTCTCAGAAACCCACATGGACAGTTCTACCTTGTCCTGTAGGGTTGCTATGAGTCGGCATCGACTTCATTACAATGAGTTTGGTACCTTGGTTTCCTCACCTATAAAATCAGAATGTTAACATCACCTTCCCAAAGGAGGATGGATTAGACAATGCATTCAACACAATGTTGGCATATAGTTAAGTATGTTAGTAAGCATTATCAGTTTTGTGTATTGTGTTTGCTTTGTGCTCTGCAGTAACCTGTAGGAACGTGTATTTTAGTGTTCATGATATTTTACTAGTTAGCTACACACACATCTCCCACTAGAATGTTGGCAACCTTAGCATGGGGACCTGATTTTATTCTTTGTATCCCCAGGATCTAGCACTTTGCCTGGCACTGCTGAATGAATCATAGATCCTTGAAATATTTACTAAGTGGAAAATAGAATGAATGAACTAAGAATGAATTTTCTTGGCTAGAACTCAAAGGCCTCAATGATTCTGACCCCCTAGTGTCCCTCCAATTAACTAATGCCCATTCCACTGCCAATGAGTTGATTCTGAATCAAGGTGATACCACAGGACAGAACAGAACTGCCCCATTGGGTTGCCAAGGCTGGAGTCTTTACCAAAGTAGACTGCTACATATTTCTACCTGTTGGGCCTCAGCTGTTGGGCCAGCTCCGTGCTTAATATTTCATTCCCAGTTGGGTCACTATGAATCACAATCAACTCAATGGCAACAGGTATGGTTTTTCACCTTATAAAAGAAACTAAGGAGACCTGATAGCATAGTGGTTTATGTGCTAGGCTGCTAACCATCGGTCAGCAGTTCAGACCCACTGGCCACTCCTCAGAGAAAGATGAGGCTGCCTGATCCCATAATGCTTTACAGCCCTGGAAACCCTAGCCTAGACAGCACCTCTAGTCACTTCTATTAGGTCACTATGAGTTGGAATCAACTTGATGACAGTGCGTGTTTGTTTTTATTTAGAAGAAGCCATGACACTTTAGCACATTACAACTAACATGTACTTCAAGGTACCTTACTGTCTACCTTGCATCCACATTAGTTCATTAAATATTCACAATACTCCATGAGGTCAGTATCATTCCCCTATTCCAACCACTCTGTAGTGGCAAAAATTGTTTATGGAAGTTAGGTTTGTCAAAAATTAGCTATCTAGTAAGACTAGGCTGGACAGGAAGTCAATAAAGAATCCACAGAATGTCTTTTTGGCTCATATTCAAAACTGAGTTTACATATCTATCATATTCTAGCTGTGGAAGATGAACATTCATCTTAAAAACTTTCTGTACTATTCATTATCACATTCATAATTTTTTTCTCCTTAGTTTTTTCAATATGTAGTTGTATAAAGAGAGTTGTGGTTTAAGAATGAAGGCAAGGAGTATAAAAGGGAAAACACCACAGATTTAGGCATCAGATAGACCTTGATTTGAATTATGTTGCTGTCCCATAACAACTGTATAATTTACTCTGATTCTTCCTAATCTGTAAATTTGGCCTTTAACTGTAAGATGATTTTACAAAATAAACCTACATGTAATACCCAAACCCACTGCCATCAAGTTGACTGACTCATAGTGAGCCTCTAGGACAGGCATCCTCAAACTACGGCTGGCGGGCCATATGCGGCCCACCGAGGACATTTATCCGGCCCACCGGGTGTTTTTGCCCCATGTTTTTTTTACTTCAAAATAAGATATGTGCAGTGTGCATAGGAATTTATTCATAGTTTTTTTTTTAAACTAGGCCGGCCCTCCAGTGGGTCTGAGGGACAGTGAACTGGCCCCCTCCTTAAAAAGCTTGAGGACCCCTGCTCTAGGACAAAGAAGACTCTTTAATTTTCTGAGGCTGTAAATCTTTACAGAAGCAGACAGCCTCATTGTTCTCCCACAGAGTGGCTGGTGGGATGGAATTGTTGACCTTGTGATTAGTAGGCCAATGAGTACTTCACTCTGTATAAGAACCAAAATTCCATGGCAAATACAACTCACAGTAACCCTAGACAGAGCTTTCAAGGCTGTAAATCTTTACAGAAGCAGATGCCTCATCTTTCTCAGCTGAGCACCTCGAGCAGCAGTTCTCAACCTGTGGGTGGTGACCCCTTTAGGGATTGAACGACCCTTTCACAAGGGTCGCCCGAGTCATAAATGTAGCAAAATTACAGTTATGAAGTAACAACAAAAATACTTTTATGATTAGGGGGGGGCTGTCACCACCAAATGAGGCACTGTATTAAAGGTCGACGCATTAGGAAGGTTGAGAACTCCTGGCTTTGGTTAGCTTTCCAATGCTTCCCCAGCACCACTACCACGGCTCCTTTGTATAATACCCAAACAAAACTCCAAATGCACTGCCATCGAGTCAATTTCAGCCTACAGTGACCCTATAGGACAGGGCAGAACTGTCCCTGTGGGTTTCTGAGATTGTAACACTTTATGGAAGTAGAAAGCCTCATCTTTGTCCTGTGGAGAGGTTGGTGGATTCAAACTGTTCACCTTGTTGTTAGCAGCCTAACTTGTAATCCACTATGCCACCACAGCTATTTGTATACCATATATATTCGAGTATAAGCCAACCCGAATATCAACAGAGGCACCTAACTTTAGGACAAAAACTGCATTAAAAATGTGCTGGAAAACTTGGCTTATACACGAGTATAAACAATAATACCCAGTAAATGGAAAATACTCAATAAAGCTGCATTTACCCCATGCTACAAAGCATTCCCTGCCCATACCCCACCCCTCAAGTGGGTTAACACCATCCCCCTTCTATACCACCATTGTATCACAACTATAACTCACAGTGTATTTATCCACTGTGTTGGAATAATTCATTTCTCTTTCACTAATATGAGTTCCCTGAGTGCAAGCATGGAGGTTTACTCTACAATTCCAGTGTCTACTGTGGGGCCTAGTACATAACCAAACTCAATAAATATTTGCTAAAAGAAATTACTGTAGATTTAATAGTGTTTATAGGACTCTAGAGGGAAAAGTCCATTCTAGTGGGGCAGCTGTCCCAGAAAAGCTGAGCAAAGACAGGCTGTCAATAGCATCTCAGTAAGTGGAAAGAGCAGACAAATGCTAGACATCAGGAAGACCACACTGGATTTGAGATTCTACTTAATAAATCAGGTGGAATAACTTAGGAAAGGGAGTTTCCAAGAGTAGCTACAGAGGCAGAGGTGAGGCAGAGTACAAGGTGTGGAAGAACATGAGGGCTGTGGGCACACAAAGCAGCTAAAGGCAGAGGGGAGTAACAAAACTGACTGGTGGAGGGGCCCAAAGGCCCCAGCAGCTTTGCAGGTTTATAAAGGGAAAAGAGATGAAAACCTTGCTCTCAATGCTTCATCAAAAACCCTTCCAGCAAATGGGGAGTGATCATCTTCTACGGGCTCACAGACTATGAGGATTAAAAGATGTTACTTGCTTTCCTGCTCTGGGAGTTTCCACATTAGAGATTCATCCCTTCGGTGTCAAAAATAGTATGATAACTTCTCTTTGGTAGTCGGTTTTTGTTGTTGTTGTTTTGAAAGCTGTTATATGTTGACACCTGCCTGACTCTGTTCACGCCTGGGTTTTTGTTTCTGGTTTTTTGTTAGTGTGTTTTTTTATTTTGTTGATTTTTGGTTTACAGTTACAAGATGCTTTGTACAGGGCCACGTACATCATAGGTGTCGAAAACGACTTGCATTCATTCGGAATTCAGTTTCAACTATTTTGTAAGTTAACTTTCGAGTCTCTGGCTAAGTTAGATTCGTGTTTTAACTACAATTATTACTTTTTACCCTTAAGCAGGCCTAGGAAGCTCTTAACCGACACCATAAACAAAAAAACTAAACCAAAGTTCCAGCAGCAACCGAACAAGACAAAACGGTAGTGAGTCTGCGAGCCTGCTTTAACTCTTTGGAGGAAGCGGGGTGAAGATGCGCTAACATACAAGGACCACAAAAGGCAATGCTTTTAAAACTTGATTTTCATATTATGAACACCAGGAAACCCAAATACCATCAAGTGCAGGGCCAGAAAGTTCCGGGGTAAACCCCATACCACCCGCCCCGCCTCTAGTCCACTAGTTTCCCGTCCAAATCACACACACCCTGATGTCAGGCTCACAACAGCCTCCAGGTCTCAAAAAAAACAAACCAGTGAACAGATGCTCCCCGGTAACTTGAATACCAGCTTCATGGGCGGCCGTCTGGGCAGCGCTGCGCGCGGACCGAAGCGGGGCGCCAGGCCCCGCGGGGGAACCGGCGGGGGAGCCGGCGGGCGAACGAGTGAGCCAGGGGCTGGGGCAACCTTTACCTGACGCTGCTTCCACACTCGGGCCGGGCCGGCCCCGGAACACGTTCCTGAAGGGAGGGCCCGGCTTCCCCGCGCCTCCTAGCCCCTGCCCCGAGCTCCGGACCCCCGGGGTCCTCGGAGATTGGCGCTCCTCCCGGCCCGCTCAACTGTCGCTTCCCAAGTTGGCCCTCATACCAACGCTTCCCGCCGCCTGCGGCCGGCTGTGCAGCTTTGCTACCCTGTTGCCCAGAGCCGCGCGCACGACCCGGAACTACACCCAGGCTCACCGGAAGTCCTCCACCGGGAAGGTGCCGCCGCCCGTGGTTGGAGTGCGCAAGCCCCCGAGCCTGGAGCTGGAGCAGCGCCCTCCCTGTGGGTGGGGCCAGGAAAGTGCGCGTGCGCGTGCGCGCTGCTTCGCCCATCGGGAAAAAGAATAAGGAAAACCGAGTTTGGAGGCTTCTTTGGACATATGGCAGGATCCGTCAGCGTCGGGACTTAGCTACAGAGGGAGTCGACCTTCGAGTCTCTTTCTACTTCCACAGCGGAAATCCCTGAGGCTATCCATGGATGTGTCACTGATGAGGAAGCTTTGCTTCTGGATCAGAAAGACCTGAGTTCCAATGCCAATTTGCTGTGCTTCTACGAACAAGACCCCTCTCCTTTCTAAGCCCCCGTTTTCCCATCTGTAACAGCGGTTCCAACTTCAGATTATTGCTGTGAGAACCGGAGAAGACTGACTAGAAAAACTCAGCACAGTGCCTGACACAAAATATATGCCCTCCCCTGCACCCACCACCACCAAAAAAATCCCTCATTGCCGTCAAGTCGATGAGGACGCATGTTGAGCAGAGCCCAAGTGCCCAACGAGTTTCCGAGCCTGTAAATATTTACAAAAGCCTGCCGTCACAGCCTTCTCAAGAACAGCTAGTGGGCTCCAACCATGAACCTCTCTGTAAGGCCCGGAAACGCTTAATCACTGTGCCACGGGGGCTCCTTAAACACTCAGTAAACGTTCATTATTATTCTCCTGTTTTTGTATGCCAAGTCAATTGCAACTCCTAGCAACCCTGTGTAATAAAGTAGAACTCCCCCACAGGGTTTCCCAGACTCTACTCTTGACACGAGTAAACCACCAACTCTGCCCCAGTGGGACCTCTGGTGGGTTGGAACCACTGACCTTTTGCTCAATCTTCCTCAAGAGCTACTGGGAGGTGTGATATTTGTGCCCTCTCGCTCTCAGAGCAAAGCAGTTGCAGAAGTAATGCTAAGGGAGGGAGAAGGACTCAAACAGTGCAGGACTGCTGTTCTCCACCAAAGAGTTGGTCTGCAAAGTGACCTCAAAGGTCACCTTAGCACCAGGTGTGAGGCAAGGCAGTGCTTCTGCGCGTATACAGTACCACAGTTTCATCAGGACGCTATTGGAAGCCCGCTAGCCAAATAACAGGTATAAGCAAGGCTGGCTCTCTGGCGTATGAACCTCACTGCATATGTGCTCCAGCTATTCCCCACCCCCAGGAATAATTCACCATTTGCCATCATTTGATTCCAACCCATGGTGACCTGTGTGTGTTAAAGTAGAACTATGTTCTAGAGGGCTTTCAATACCATTTTTGGAAAGTAAATCTGCAGGGTTTTTGTTGTTTTATTCCGGTCTTTCTTCCCTGGAGACTTTGGGAATCCTGGAACCACCAACCCGTGTGTGGCATAGAGGAAATATTCTATAGGGCCTGACACACAAACATGGGCAGCAATGATCAAATCCCTTGCTGAGTGTGGTTTCCGCACATCAGTCTCAAGCCTCCAGTAGTAGCGTTCCCTTCTCCACTGAGTGAGCGCCTATTCATTTTGAAGGCCCATTTCCTAGACCATTTCCTCAGAGAAGCTTTCCGGTGTCACCACTCTAACAGGTTACAGGAAGAGCGTACTTCTCCATAGTCAACATTTATCACATTTTCTGTTGTCCTTATCAATGCACACATCTATCTTCATGACAGGCCATAAGGAAAGGAATGTGTTTCCTTTTTTTATATATTAAGAACTATAAATACTCATACATCTATGGTGACTTGATTTGTTTTTCTTTCAGTTTTATTTATTTTGCTGTTGGTGAGATTTTACACATCAAAATATATACAATTTAGTTATTACATTTTTCGAGTTGTGCAGCCATTTCACCCTGCTTTTCTGAATTGTTCCTCCCTCGTTAACATAATCTCACTGCCCTATAAGATTCTTACAAATCTTTCAAGTGCCTGTTGTCAATTTGATCTCATATAAATAGTGCTTAAGGCAGATAATTTTTACTAGTTAAGCAAACTAGTGCTCAGTTTTGGGAAGACTCCGATCATAACATAACCAAACATCACGAGGGAGCGAGTCACTGGGTTTAGGAGCATAGGATACTGGTCTCATGGGACACCAACGTCAATTGACATTGCATAGCTCACAAACACAATGTTGTGCATCCTACTTGGTGATGAGTGACTAGGATCATAAAAGCTCATGACCTATGGTACTGGTCTTTCTCCAAATGGAAAGAGTGATGAAAATTGGAAAACATATGGAAAATAATAGTCCATGCAAACATCAGTCTCTACAACCCTGAAAACAGAAGAAATATCTGTTGTCTGGCTACCGCTACCAACTGGCAATGAGTGAATGAGAAGGATCTAGATAGAGTGGGAGAAAAATGTGGAACAGCATAAAAATCATTATATAGACCAGGCTTTCTGCTCAGAGAGAGACAGTTGGGACTCGGCGGACTAGGACTCAGCCACCCTGCATTCTGGTCTGGAAGTGAACTCACCTCCATGTTAGAATAATCAAAAATCTTTACGGTAAAAAAAGGGGCCAGCATTTACCCCAGGAAAAAATTCAGATGGTTAGGGAAGAAGGACAAAAAGGAACAGGAAACAGAGGGATAAGTGATGTTGCATTGAGGGGATTGCACTGGAGGAGTTGAAACCAGATGTATATTATCTACTCTATAAATACTCATAGTAAAAAGTTTGGTTTTTAAAAACTCCATCATGATACTTTTGATTTCTATCTGTTCGTTTGTAATGCCCCTATTTCGTTTTTGTTTCGCTTACTGGTGCCTTTTCTTTTCTTTGCCAGTTCAGCCGAAGCTTTTTCCATTTTAGTGATTGTTTTTTTTTTTTTTTCAAGAACCACCTTCTGGTTTTGCTGATTATTGGTTTTTGGTGTTTTGGGTTTCTTTTCTGTTTTGACCTTTGCTATTTCCTATTTTTTGGTAGCTCAGACTTAGTTTGCTCTTGTCTACATAGTTCCTGGAGTTGTTGAATTGGGTCGTTATATTTGAAATCTTTCTTCATTATGTAGGCATTTATAACTGTAAGTTTCCCTCTGAGTGCTGACTTCCAGAGGCTTTTGTACGGTGTGCTTTCCTTTTCATTTCACTCTGAAAAACTAATAATTTCTCTCTTGATTTCTTCCTTCACTCATTGGCATTGTGGATTTTTTTAATTTATTGTTTTTTACTCATTTGCATTGTTTGTTGTTTAATCGCTAGATGCTTATAAAGTTTCCTTTTTTTCTCCCTTTCTCTTTTACTGTTGTTGATGGCTAGCTTCACTCAGTTGTGGCTAGAAGAAATGCTTTGTGTGATTTAAATCATTTTTAACTTATCAGAACTGAATGTGGTCTGTACTGGAGCAAACTGCATATATCCATTGGAAGAGGATGTATGCTGTGTTCCTTGGGGTTGGAGTGTTCCATATATGTCTGCCATGTCTCATTGGTTTATATATTTCTGACCCTTGACATTCTTGCCTAACCTTTTTAACACTATATGAGGGTAAGTCAAAAAATATTGCTACTGGGGTTTCAATTCATACATTTATCAGTTTATTCTGAACAAAACATGTTTAAACATGTCTCTGCAATGAGTGGGTGACTGTAGACAAACTATCTGAGTAATGCATTTTCCTCAATATCATTACAGTGTCTTCAAAAAAAAGTCCAACCAAAACAGTGGCTTCCAAACAGATCTGCAAGGTTAGTCAAATTCAAGGCAGAGAGATCACCCAAAAGATTAGGAGTCATCTTGATAATCTTGGTAGATTTCCCTGAAGAACACCAGGTGATCATGGGCAATTATGGGAAAAAGTTTTTAAGAAAATAGAAAACTGCATTGGTAAGAAAGAAAGGAAAAAAACCCAGACAGTTGTGCTGAAGAAATTTTTTCTCCCATCACAACAATGTACCTAGTCATTCTTTCAGGGGAATAAGGGCTGTCCTATGAAAATTTCATTGGGAAAATTTACCCCACACACTGTACTATCTTGTTCTTGCCTGTTCAGATAGTTTTTGTTGTTGTTGCTGTTGCTCCCCTAAACTCAAATAACATGTCAAAGAAGTATAATTTGAGTTCCATGAGGATACCAATGCTGGCGTTTTGATATGGCATAAGTCAAAGAGTACAGTATTCTTTGGGGAAAGGTTGAAGAGCTGGAAACAGTGCCTTTAGAAGTAGATGGGCCTAGATGGAATAGATGCCAAGAAACAATAGCTTCATATTTTTAATTTTTTGTTTAATGAAGGTTTCTATAATTTTTGTGAAAATACTTCTTAGTTTTTATTTTATTTTTGTGTGTGTGTGAAAATACTTTTGAGTTATCCTTGTGAGATTTCTACCTTTATTTCTTTTCACAGATAATGACTTCTAGTCTGATATTAAGATTACCATCTCACAGCTCAGGGAGAACGGCCAATCTGACCTCCCCACATGGGGGTAAATCAAGAGGGGAAGACAACAGACCAATGATGAGAGCAAAGCCACAAAATCCCCAAAGAATCCTGATAAGTAGATTTCTGACTTGGAGGAAGAACTTGGCACCCCATATGAACTGGTTGGGGATTACTCACAAGGGGGCAACACTGTATGTCTAAAAGCATAACTGTGGGGGGGGGCAGTAGACCGCTCCATTCTTGACTGCAAGAATAGCAATGGGGACTTTTCGGATGCTCGCGTTTTAGATCCGAATGCTGAAAACTAAAAGGAGGTATGTGTTGCTAGGTAAGCGGTACCCAGGATATGCAGCCCTGAAAGAAACAGGGACTGAACTGATGGTTTATAACATGTCCTTCACCTATTTAACAGAGAGGCATTCATCTGTTCTGTGTCAGGATCCCTGCTAGTATGTTTGTTTGTTTTGTCCACTTTGGTGTTTATCTATACAATATAGGCAGGATAGGCAATCTTACAAAGACAGTGACTGGACCAACAGTTCCTGGGGGGCATGAGAGGGGTGGTGGGGGAGGGGAGGTGATCAGGGAGCCAACAATGACGGGTACAAGGAAATAGTAAGTGTTCTAAAATTGATTGCAAGGAGGGTGTACCTTTTCTGGTGGTGTTGAATCAATTGAATTGTATCTGAGAGGAATTACTGAGAGGTGATTAATGGGTAAACAGAATAGTGGGGTAGGATGAAGAAAAACTGTGTGTGTATTTGTTTGTATATGTACATATGTGTGTATATGTATATATGCACATGCAACAAGGAAGCAGATGGACTTTGGGCCTCTACTTAAGTCTTACCTTAGTACAAGAATGGTTTGTTCTAATAATGCAATAATAATAATAATGTAATAATAATTGCATGACACTCACCTTCCTGACACTATTGATGAAGACAAATGGGTAAATAAACTAAAGTGGTGAAGAAAGCTGATGGTGCCTGGCTATATAAAAGATATAGTTTCTGGGGTCTTAAAGGCTTGTAAACAGGAAAGCAACAAAGCCCACATGGAAGAAGCACACCAGCCTGTGTGATCGTGAGGTGTGTATAGGAAGAGGTATCAGAAATTCAAAAACAAGCAACCAAATTGATGCGAAGGGGTGGGGATGCAGTGGAGACCCAAAACCGACCTGTAAGACAATTGGACAGTCTCTCACAGAATGGCCTCACAGAAGAGATGATAAATCCAGGATGCAGTATGGCACTGATGAACCATATAACTATCCTCTAGTTCTTTAATATTTCCTGCCCTTACTACTATGGTTTTTATTTGTTTTACCTCATTAATCGTGTTAGATTTGCATATATTCATTTGTATATTTATAATTGTTCGGTTCATGAAAGCCAAGAGAGATAACCCTTCAGAAACAGTAATAAGAGTAATGGTTCCCTGAGGGTACCAGAAGAGAGAGGCAAGAGAAAAGGGGGAATGGGGAGCTGATCGCATTGAACAACAGAATTGTATGTGAATGGATATATTGGATTGTGAAAGATATGGCCAAAAAAACTATTATAGGGAAAAAAAAGAATAAGGGTTCCTGGGAAGGAGTGTGGGGAAGGAGTGGACTAAGGGGAGCTGATATCAAGGAGCTCAAGAAGAAACAAAATGCTTTGAAACTGATTGTGGTAGCAATCATATAATACTGCTTGATGTGATTAAACTGTGGAATGTTATGATATCTGTAAGAGCTCCCAAGAAAATGATTTTAAAATATGATTACCATCTCAGCTTTCTTTGGGCTACTATTTATATGGAATTTTTCAACCCATTTGTGTTTTGAGTTTAAGATGTGACTCTGGTAAAGAGCACAGGGTTGGATATGTCATTGTATCCATTCTGCCACTCTCTGACTTTCTATGGAAGCATTTGGTCCACTCGCAGTCATTGTAATAACTTAGAAGAAGTTAATTACTTTTGCCATTTCATTGTTTTGTGTGTGTGTGTCTTGGGCCTTCTCTTTCCTCTCGCATTACATACTTGCTTTTGTGCTTTGGTTTGATTTTCTCCCTGTCCTTGAGTCACAGTCCCCTGTAGGACCAGGTAGAACTGCCTCTGAGTTTCTGGGACTGTAACTCTTTACAGGAGTACAAAGCCCTGCCTTTCCCCCTTTGAGCATGTGACAGTTTGAAACTCTTGACCTTTCGGAACACAGTCCAATGTGCAACCACGGCGCCAACAGGGCTCATTGGTTTATTTTAGCGAACTTTTAAAATTCCCTTCGCAAGAAAAATTTAAAAATAAAATTCCCTTCCCTTTTCTTTTATGTATGTTTTTTAGTAGATTTATTTTTACAAGAGTGCAAAGCCACTCATTGGGAAAAGAATAGTCTTATTAATAAATCATACGGAGACAATTGGATCACTGTATGCAAAAGCATAAAGTTTTACCAATACCTCATGTTATGGTGATTGTTGTCTGGTGCCAACAAGTTAGTTCCCACCTATAGTGACTTTATGCACAACAATAAAACACTGCCTGGTCTTGCGCCATCATAACAATTGTTCCTGTGCTTGAATCCATCATTGCAGCTACAGTGCCAATCCATCTCCTTCAGACCCTTTCTCTTTCATGCTGCCCCTCTACTCTGCCAAACAGGATATCCTCGTCCAGGTTCTTGTCTCTCCTGACAATATGTCCAAAGTATATAAGACAAGAGCTTATCATCCTTGCCTCTCATGAGCAACAGACAGCTGGCTGGTCCTGATAGCAGTCCAGGTTCTTCTCCAGCAGCATCATTCAAATATATCAAAACTTTTTTGCTCTTCTTTATTCAGTGGTCAACTTTCACATGCATATAAGGCAATTGAAAATACCATTACTTGGGTCCAGCACATGTACGTTAGTCCTCAAAGTAAGATCCTTTGCTTTCCAAACCACTCGAGAGGTCTTTTGCAGCATGAGTATCCAATGCAACTCATATTTTCATTTCCTGACTGCTGCTTCCATGAGCATTAATTATGGATCCCAGCAAGACACAATCCTCAACAACTTCAATATTTTTCTGTTTATCATGACCTATTGGTCCAGTTGTGAGGATCTGGGTTTTCTTTGCATTGATGTGTAATTCACACTGAAGGCTGCAATCCTGACCTTCATCAGCAAGTGCTTCAAGTCCTCCTCGCTTCCCACAAGCAAGGTTGTGTCATCTGCATATCATAGGTTTTTATTAAGCTTTTCTCCAATCCTGATGCCACATTCTTCTTCATATAAGTCAGCTTCTCTGATTATTTGCTCAATGAACAGATTGAATAAATATAATGATAGGATACAACCCTGTCATACACTTCTCCTGATTTTAAACCACGCATTATTTCCTTGTTCCTTTCTCATAGCTGTCTCTTGACCCATACAGATGGGACCCCCAAAAATATTGGAAATTTTCCCCCCTAAAACTATGTATTTAAATTTTTTTACAAAACAACCTTGTCACCTTCAAAGTACCCTCCATTACACTTAATACATTTGTCAGATCTGCAGTTCCATTCTTAGAAACATTTTTCAAACTCATCTGTTTGGATGGCTGACAGCACCTCAGTGGTTTGTTTGTTTGTTTTTCACCTCTTCCACATTGTTAAATCGCTGTCCTTTCATGTCCCTCTTCATTCACAGAAACAAAAGAAGTCCTACAGAACAAGATCAGATGAGTAAGGTGGTGGGGCAAGAGAGGCATGCTTTCTTTTTTTTTTGGTCAAAAACTGGCACACTGTTATGGCTGCGTCAGCAGGTACATAGTCTTGGTGGCAAAACAAGTCCCCCGTCTGCCATAAATCAGGCTTTTCTTGTTTTGTTGCACACTATCTTCTCAGAAACTCGAGATAGAAAGCTTGATTAACAGTCTGACCTGGTGGGATGAAATCCAAATGCACAACGAGTCGACATTTTTGTCCATTTAGGAAGTTGACAGACATCCAGAATGAGGTTTGTCATCAATCGATATTTCACCTTTTTTGAAATGAGAAAACCACTTGTAAACTTAAGTTTTTCCCAAAGCACTGCCCTTGTAAGCTGTGTTCTGCAGCGTTTTTCCCCGTGCAGAAAACAAAATTTCACAGCCACATGCTATTCTGTTAAATTGGCCATCACAAAAATGAGGCTTGAGGGAAACTGCTTTTACGAAAAAATTCACTATGACCAGAGAGAACATTCCCACGTGATGTCACTGGGTGCACTAACCCAGAGGGACTACAAAAGCTCTGCCCAGTGGAGATTTTTTCCAGTTTTGGGGGGTACCCCTTGTATTTAAGTTCCACATGAGCACAATAAAGTGTTCTGGGATTCACATTCTTCTTAAGGTTATCTATAGTTTGTTATGATCCACACAGTCTTGGCCTAGTGAGTCAAGCACACGTAAATATTTCTGGTATTCTCTGCTTTCAGCCAAGATCCATCTGACATCAGCGATGACATCCCTTGTTCCATGTCCCTTCTGAATCCAGCCTGAGCCTCTGGCAGCTCCCTGCCAATGTACTGCTACAGCCTTTGTTGGATGATCTTCAATACAAGTTTACTTGCATGTAATATCAGTGATATTGTTCTACAGTTCTATAGCATTCTGTTGGGTCACTTTCCTTTGGAATTGGTACAAATATGGGTCTCTTTCAGTCAATTGACCAAGTAGCTGTCTTCCAAATCTCCTGGAATAGATGAAGGAGTGTTTCCAGTGCTTTATCGGTTTGTTGAAACATTTTAATTGGTATTCCAGGAAAATGAAATTGTCTTCACTATCACCGATTCTTGATCATATGCTACCTCCTGAAATGAGAATGTCAACAAGTTCTTTCGGGTACAGTGACTGTGTATTCTTTCCATCTTCTCTGGGTGCTTCTTGCAGCATTCAGTATTTTGCCCATAGAATCCTTGACGACAGCAACTCGAGGCTTGAATTTTTTCTTGAGCTCTTTCCGTTTCAGATATATTGTGTGTGTTCTTTCCTTTTGGTATTCTAATTCAAGGCTTTGCACATTTCATTATAGTATTTGACTTTGTTTTCTGGAGCTGCCATTTGAAATTTTCTGGTCAGCTCTTTGACTTCATCATTTCTTCCATTTGCTTTATGGTCAAGAGCAAGTTTCAGAGTCTCTTCTGATATCCACTTTGATCTTTTCTTTCTTTCTTGTCTTTTGAGTGACCTTTTGCTTTCTTTATGAATGAATGATGGTCTTGTCTTCCCACAGCTCATCAGGTCCTCTGATATTAGTGTTAATGCATGAAATCTGTTCTTGAGATGTTCTGGAACTTTAGGTGTGATAGACTCAAGGCCGTATTTCGGCTCTCGTGGACTTTAAATTTTTTCTTCAGCTATATCCTGAACTTGCATATGAGCAATTGATGGTCTGTTTCAAAATCAGCCCTAACATGGTTTTAGCTGCTGATATTGAGCTTCTCCACGATCCGTTCCCACAGATGTAGTCAATTTTTTTATACCTCATACTGTAGAGCAAAATGAATTAAAAATTACTCAATGATATGAGCACAAAACTAAAACCATGAAACGTTTAGAAAAGATAGGAGTAAAAGATGAAGATCTTTTTGACAAGGGGATCTTAGTTATGACACAAAAAGCATACACTATAAAATACAAAGCAGGTAAGTGGGACTTCCTAAAAATTTTACATTTATATGCTTCTGAAAATTTCATCAGAGAGATTTTGATCAGAAAGGGAGAATGAACGAACATTTGGGGGAATTACTTATCTGAGAAAAGTTTAGAACCCAGAATACGTCGAGAACTCCTACAACTCAACAACAAAAAGACTAAGAATCCAATGTTAAACTGGGCACATAATTTTGGGCATCTTTCCAAATAACTAATACAAATGGCCAGTGAGCACATTTAAAACATGCTCATAGCAGTTAGTTATTCTGACCAAAATACCCCAGTGTGTCGAGCAGATTCGAACTGCTGGCGACCACCTCGACGTCAGACTGGCGCTGAGCTCCTGGACGTCTTCCTGGCTGACCTTGTATTTCTTCCAAAGTGCCCATGGGTGGGTTTGAAGTGCCATAGAACCCCACTTCTTAACCATTTACAACACCCAAGGAATCCACATTCCTCATGGTTGCTAGTTATTGCTGGTGAGGTCCAGCCAGTTCTAATGCATAAGGACTCTACACAGGACAAAAAGAAACAGGGCCCAATGCTGCACCATCCCCACAATTTTTGTTATGCTTGCGAGCATTGTTGAAGCCACTCTATCATTCCATAACTTTTGCTAACCCTCGACTTTACCAAGCAGGATGCCCTTCTCCAGGCACTGTGCCCTCCTGGTAACACGCCCAAAGTACGGAAAACAAAGTATCACTATCCTCACTTGTATAGAGCATTCTGTCTGTCTTTTTTTTTTTTTTAACGAATTTGTTCTATTTTTCTGGCAGTGCATAGTATATTCAATATTCTTCATCAACACCACAATCCCAAGGCATCCATTCTTCAGTCATTCATATTCGTTGTCTAGCTTCACATGCATATAAGGTGGTTAAAAATGTCGTCGCTTGTGCCAGGCAAACCTTAGTCTTCAAAGTGACATCTTTGCTTCTGAACACTTTAGAGCAGTCTTTTGTCACAAATTTGTGCAATGCAATATTCCATTTAATTACGTGACTGTTGTTTCTATGAACATTGATTGTGGATTCAAATCTAAACAAAATTCTATGACAACTTCAACTTGTTTTCCATTTATCCTGTTGTTGCTTAGTATTGATCCAGTTGTGAGGAATTTTGTTTTCTTTATGTTGAGGTGTAATACATACTGAAGATTGTAGTCTTGATATTCATCAGCAAGGGCCTTAAGTCCTCTTTATTTTCAACAAGCAAGCTTATGCCATCTGCATGTCACAGGCTGCTAAGGAGACTTCCTCTGATCTTGATGCAGCATTCTTCTTCATATAGCTTATATTTTCATATTATTTGCTTAGCATACAGTTTGACTAAGTATACTTAAAGGATACAACCCTGATGCATATCTTCCCTGATTTTAAACCACATAGTATTTCCTTATTCTGTTTGAACAAATGATTTCTGGTCTATTTATAGATTGCATAAGCATAATTAAGAGTTCTGTAATTCCCATTCTTCACAAAATGATCCATATTGTTATGATCCAGATCCACGTAGTTGAATGCCTACACATAGTCAATAAAGCACGGCAAACAGCTTTCTGGTATTTGTTGCTTTCAGCCAAGATATACCTGACATCAGCAATCATTTTTTATTTATCTTCAGCAAAATTTGACTTTCATGTGATGTTCATGAAATTTTTAGACAATTCTCGCATTCTGTTGAATCACTTTTTTTTTTTTAATTTTATGGGCACAGATATGGATCTCTTCCAGTTGGTTGGCCAAATCGCTGTCGTCCCAATTTCATGGCACCAGTGGGCTCCACAGTTGCATTATTTGTTGAATCATCTCAAGTGGTAGTCCATCAATCCCTGGAGCCTTGGTTTTTTGTGTCAATGCCTTCAGTGCAGCTTGGACTTCCTTGATAATAGGCTATCTTCTGACATGGGCAAATGTCAACCAGTTCTTTTTGATATACTGACTCCAAATATTCCCTCTATATTTGTTAAATGTTTCCTATCTTGCTCCATATTTTGACAACACAGAATCCTTCAATATTAAAAGTGAAAGCCTGGGGATTTGGGATTTGTTTGTTTCAGTTCTTTCAGCTAGCGAAATGCTTACAGTGTTCTTCTCTTTTGGTTTTCTAATTCCAGGTCATTACACATTTCATTATAATAGTTTTCTTTGTTGTTTTCATGCCAAACTTTGAAATCTTCTTTCAGCTCTTTTACTTCATAATTTCTGTCATTTGCTTTAGCTATTCTATATTCACGAGCAATTTTCAGAATATCTTCTGAGATCCATTTTGGTCTTTTCTTTCATTTCTATTTTTTTTAATGGATTTCCTTTCTTCATATATGATGTTCTTGATGTCATCCCACAACTCTCTGGTCATTATCATTCTAATATCATACATATGAGTTTAGTGTATTCTTGAAATGGTCTCTAAATTCAGGTTGTACTTTGGCTTCATGGGTTTTTTTGTCTTTTTTTTGACCCATGGGTTTAATTTTTATCAGCTTCCACTTGAACTTACATATGAGCAATTGGTGGTCTGTTTCTCAGTTGATCCCTGGCCTTGTTCTATTGTCCTTTTCTATGGACTCTCCCCACAAATATAGTCAATTTGATTTCTATGTATGACATCCAGTAAAGTTTACATGTATAATCGCCATTTATATGTTGAAAAATGTATGCTTGATCAAATTCAGAATGCAGAAGTTAGTGAAAGTCTTCAATTTCTTCCTCTTTGTCCTTAGTAGTTGGTGTATGAGTAAGGAATACTCATATTAATTGAGCTTCCTGGTAGGCATATAAATATTATTGTTGTACTGCAGGACATATCTTGAAATGTCCTTTTTGACAACAAGTGTGATGCTTCAATTTTTCTTTTCTTTTTTTAATTTAAATCATTTTAGTGGGGGCTCATACAATTCTTATCACAATCCATACATACATCCATTGTGTCAAGCACATATGTACATTTGTTGCCATCATCATTCTCAAAACATTTGCCTTCTACTTGAGCCCTTAATATCGGCTCCTCATTTCCCCCCTCCCCCCTCACTGTCTCTCTCCGTCATGAATCCTTCAGAATTCATAAATTATTATTATTTTGTCAAATGTTACACTGTCCAATGTCTTTCCCTGCCCTCTTCTCTGCTGTCCATCCCCCAGAAAGGAGGTTATACGTAGATGCTTGTAATCGATTCCCCCTTTCCACCTCACGTTCCCTCCACCCCAATTTTTCTTTCCCAGCATATTTGACCATGTATTTGTCTGATTCAAAATTGACAATGCCAGTCTATTTCAGCTCACTAAAACCTCGGTATCCATCTTTATGCATTCCATTTCATTTTTTGATGACTCCCAGGTTTCCTAAAGGAGGAGCCCTGGTGGTGTACTGGGTTTACACGTTGGACTACTAACTGCAAGATTGGCAGTTCAAAACCACCAGCCTCTCTGCAGGTCACACCAGTAAATGGAGATCCTGAGCATTTTACTCTTTTCAAGTCATTAAAGTCAACTCTGCTTGGATGACGTCGCTCTTTACCAGTCATACCTTGAGTGCCTTTCAGGTGGGTATTCATATATGTGACATGTGACAGGTGAGTAAACTGAGGCACAAGTGGTAGGTTTCCCAAAATCAAATCTCAGTAGTGTTGCAGAGCCGGGGTGTTTTTCCAGGCCATCTGACTTCTGAGAGAATGCTTTGAACTACTGCTTACACATTGGCCCTCTTGGAGCAAGTCTGGGTGACAGGTCCATATCCAATTGTCAGAGGGCGGAGGGGGACACATAATGAGCTAATCTTCTTACACTGCGTCAGACAATGTTCCACTGTTATTTATAAGGTTCTTAGGACCAGATTTTTTATTAGTCTTTAGTCTTTAGAGAAATGCAAATCAAAACTGCAATGAGATACCATTTCACAACCATTCAGATGACAATTATGAGAAAATTGGAACCCAACAAGTATTGGTATCTAGGTAGATACCTAATAGTCTTGAAACCAGGGACTGAAACAAGTATGTGTACACTAATGTTCACTACAGCATTAGTAACAACAGCGAAATTATCAAACAACTTAAGTATTCAGCATTTGATGACTTGATTAAACAGAATGTGATATATACACACAATGAAGTATTACAGCAACATATTAAAAAACGGCATACTAGCTCTGGCAAGCCAAAGTAGAAGGCATGTGTTATTTGCATAAAAATACCTATTCAACCATGAAAAGAAATGAAATTCTGATACATGCTATGACAAGAATGAACCTTGAAAATATTATGCTGAAAGAAATAAGTCAGACATGAGAAAATCAATACTGTATTATTCCACTTTCGTGCAGTATCTAGAATAGGCAAATGCCTAGGAACCAAAGTACGTAATGGTTACCAGGCCCTGAGGGGAGACAAGGCTGGGCATACTGCTGACAAGCATGCTGAGTTCCTGGTTTTCTGGATGATGGAGAAGTTGTAAATGAATGGTGGTGATGGTAGCACAACATAAAGCAATTAATGTCATTGAATTGTATGCTTAAACGTGGTGAAATTGGAAAACTTTTCATTAAATTTTACCACAGTTAAATAAAAATTCAGAAAGCAAACAAATTACACAGCCATTTGGTAATGTGTGCTAAATAAAAATATCCTCAAAATATACACATGAAATGAAGCAATTGGAAATCGTATTTTGTGTAAGCAGAGTTTGCAAGTGGAAAATCCCACTTTGCCAAGCATATGACAGCAAACAAGGCAGGCATAGGCATAACAGGATAAAAGAACAGTCGTTCATTCAAGTCGTGCTGAAGCTGGGGGAAATGGAGGCACCTTCAAATTTGTCTGAAAATATGTTGTTCTTTTTATTCTATATGTGTGAATAGTGTGCTTCCCTGCTATGGTCCCAATTTTGGCTTCCTCTTCTTTTCAAGTATGTTTTCCTCCCATAAGGTAAATGCAGGCATTTCTGTTCCTATGGAATGAAGCAATTCCAGGCAAACAGTAAATTAGATGTCAAAACTCCATTTTAAATATTTTAAACTAGCTCTCTAGAATTTCAGAGTAATATTGTTGTTGTTTTGGAATTTAAATGTGTTGTTTTCACATTTCCACGAAAAAAATTTTTAAATCATATGTACTCATATTGCTTATAATAAGGTGAATTTGGCAGGTCGATGGGAAGTACAAAATTAACTAGCCACAAAATCTTAAGCTTAATACTTTGAGGCTAAGGAAACTGCAGATCAGTTCTGAAGACAGGCAAAGATTCACTGGGCTTTGTTCTATTTTCATGCAGAATCTTATTTCTGGTGAGTATTTCTTTCTAGGTACTTAGAATGAAAATGAAATGTTGGTCTGGTATTATTTAGTACCTCTCTGACTATGTGTATATAGCCATACTTTATAGCCCTTCCCCAAATCTAAGTCTCGTAATCAGCTTCAAAGAGTATCTTTTCTTGCTTTAAAGGTTTGCGAGTGCTGGGAATGCTGACTCCTAAATTAATTGATGTTAACAGTACTTAGAATGTAAAAAACAGACTCGCGTGTTTTGTGGAATGCAACTTCCAAGAATGCATAATTAACAGTGTCACCATTAATATACAGTATGTTCAACAGTGAGACACTGCTATCATAAATAAAGGTAGACATGGATAAATTTATAATTAAAAATGCATTAGAAATTACAAGCATAATTTATTTACTATGTGCGCTGGAATACATTTTATATGTAATATTTTAAAATAGGGCATTAATAAATAATAGTGAACATAAAATGTTTTTGCCGTTAAAAATATTTCAATAAACGCATCCTAGTAAGTTCAATGTGCTGTACAGTTGTAATTGCTCTGCAGTCAGGTTTCTAGAGTACAATCAATAGGAAAGGACCGTTTCTTGGGTGCCTTCAGAATATCAGAAAAGAAGTAACTGACTTTCTTCAAAGCTGACAGGTAGAGAATTCAAAGCAGTGTCTGTAAACATCTTCAGACTAAAAGCTTGAGACATTCGAATAGTGAATAATTGATCATTCCTCGGGACAACCGAGATGCTTCTGATTGAGCGCTTTTACAGATTAGTGGAGTCAAATCTTATCCATCTGTTTGGACCCACACTGATTTGAAGCAATTCCTCCCACCTCAGAACCCCCATCGATCTTTCCTAAATCTTTTACTTAATAATTGACCTTCCCTTTGAGGCTTACCTTGTACTGTAGCTTTGTCCTATCAAGAACAAACAATTATTTCCCCCAACCACTGTTTGAAGTGCTCTTGGACTTTACTGAGTCTGTATTCTTGTTCGCTCCCACGCTATTAAGTCTTTCATTTAAAAAAAAATGTTCTGAGTATTCACATGATGTCCCCTCAGTGAGATTGTGAAGTCACAATACATAGCAGTATTTTTCTTAATTCCCCCCCAAAATATTGGAGCTTATATTTATGTGGAGGATGGTTTTCCAGTTCAGATCATAGTTGAATAACTGTCATGAGTGACATCCATCGTTGGTTGTGCCTTAGTTTCGCCAGGCACGGGGCTGAGGAATCTCCATTTAACAAAAGAGGAAACTGACCCTCAAAAAAGAGCAGTCACTTGCTCAAGATACAACTAGTAACTGGCTAACTTGACATTTCTCTGAATAATAGTCAGTAGTAGCCTCTATTCTTAAAATAAGCAGATTCTTCTGCAAAATCATCTTGCTTTCTGGCATCTCACAGTCCTTTTCAGCGGCTTTTTTTTTCATCCTCCCCCATTGACATCTCATCTAAGTCCCTCCTGTTCCCATTTCAGATAATTCCCTCATGTCCTGTCTTTAGTAGACAAGAGCTGATGTTTAAAACACATGAGCAATCTCCCTTTAGATATTTGAAGATGGCTATTAAATTCTCCTTAACCTTCTTTTCTCCATGAGATGTTATTAGTAACCCCAATTCCTTGCTCCTTTTCTCACAGGGGCTCTTTCTAAAGCATTCGACCCCTGAGCCACTCTCCTAGAGAGCAGTTTCAGATTTTCCGTATCTCAATCCATTATCATCACCTTCAAAGAACATTTATTAAGCGCCCACAAATGCATGTGAATTGAGCTGGAATTTATACAAGCCAGGGAAGCAGATGTTATCCTCACTCTAAACAGCTGCTTGGGTTTCCAAATAGTGTTCATTAAAACTTTTCCTGGGACCCCATCAAGTGCCCACCTCACAAGGGATGATCTACTAAATTAAAAGCCGTCTGAGGCTAGGATATATTTCAGCCATCATAGCGTTCCTGTTGACCAGCACAGTGGGGGCTCATAGTAGATGCTCATTTAAATACTTGTTCCACAGTGAATGCAGATTATCACTTGATAATCTGTAGCAAGCTAACATGCTCCTTCACACATCTTGGTTGACCCAAGTTGGAAGAATTACTGCTCTATCAAAGGTCCAGAAAAACTTCCACAGGTGCTCAATAAATATTTCCTCAAAGAAGTGAGTAGTTGTTAAAAGAATGCGTGTATATTGCCACCCAAAAGACCCTGGGGGAAAAAACAACACCCAGAGCAATGATGACCGAATGCTTGCTCAGAAGACAAAAGTAGGCAGCTTGAAGGCTGAATCCAGCCACAGAGCCTGGTCTGGCAATGATGTGACAACATTGGGCCCACAGCCTACTTGTCAACTATCAACTGGGCCTGAGTCCTGACTGCCCTCTCTGCAAGGTGTGATGAACATCAGGTGAGAATCACCATTTATGAGGACATTTGTATGCTGGTTTGTCTTATGCTCCGATTTACTTGGCTTGCCTGCCCCTGCAGGTATTTGAGTTAGAGCTCCCGATCTGACATTAGGATATAGCCTAAGAAGTAATTCCTGCCTTTACAAATTAGAGGCACTGGTAGAGAGGAGAAATGGTTAGGGGAGAAATTCTTAGACCCTGCTTCAACTGGAGGAATCTGTCTGCCAGCGTTGAAGAAAGAGTGCAATTTCCAGTACAATTTAGAGGCTTTACAGGGACTCTCGGGTTAGACAGAGGGTCTAGTTGAGAAGTAAGGTGTCTTATTCTTCTTTGTATTTCCTAGTTCTTTGTCTAAAGCTCAATGCAAAATGATTCCTTGATTGGAATTAACTACTTTTAACTTCAGCTCAGAATCCCATCTCTTCTCTGTGCCCTAGTTTCTCCTTTTTCAGAGTGACAATGATAACTGTGTTAGACAGGATTCTCTAGAGAAACAAAACCAGAATGCTAATAATTTAATACATATTTATACATATAGATAGGTGTATAACATAAGAAATAAACAGTTAATTAAATTATAAAGCAGTACAAATGGCTCAGTGCAACTCACTCCCGTGAGACAGTTGTGAGACACTGGCAGTCCTTCAAGTCTAGAGGGCTGCCGGATAGTCCTTTGTAGAGCAATTCAGGATATCTAGGCACAGGCAGAAAACAGCAAGGCAGGTCACCAACAGTCAGCCAGATGACAGGGTCTGACAGTCCCCAGCTCAAGAGATGTAAATTCCAAAGGTGTGGCGAAGCAGGTCTTGCAGGAACCTCAAATTACAGCGACACAGTCCACCACAGATAGTGTAGCTTGCAAATTGAGTCAAAGAACAAGCAAGGCAGCTGCACACCGGTCCGATGATCAAAGAGCAAGAGACAAAAAAGGCAAGGCTCGCCGAGCCATTTATCTCTCCGCCCTTTAATTAATCCCATATGTGTTTATCGGCCAGGTTGGCACAATAAACTACCTCAATAACATTTAGGAGCAGGCTCATGAGATATAGTTTTGTGAATTCCAAAATCTTCTATAAATGTAAATTGCAAAAGATAAAAATCTTCTTCTCAAACATGTCTATATTAGAACATTATTTTACCAATAAAATAGATAATATAAGTGAAATATACTGTATATACTCATGTATAAGCCGAGTTTTTCAGCACATTTTTAATGCAGTTTCTGTGGTGAAATTAGGTGTCTCGGCTGATAGTCGGGTCAGCTTATACTCCAGTATATATGGTACACTTTTTCATCAGACCAACAATAGCAATTTGGAATGAGATCATTTAAAATTTGAATTAGGGAGGGGGGAAAAAAGGAAAATGAGCTGATTCTGGGAACCCAAGAGGCAAGCGAATTTTGGGAATGATGAGGGCAACAAATGTATAGATGTGCTCTACACAATTGATCTATGTATTGTGATGAATTTTATGAGCCCCAATAAATTGATTTTAAAAAAATTGAATTAAACATATTCCATTGACATCTTTGCTTTTCCCAATTTGGCAATCCTGAAAAAAGAAATCTACTCATTGTAGGAGCACTCAGATCTTGGTGTCTGCTACCAATAAAAAGTTCCAATAAAAGGAACCAGAGCTCCCTGGAGGCATGGTTGACTCTAAGACTGGAGCAAAAACATACAACAAAATGAGCCTGATACATCTTGAAGCTCCAGAAAGTAAAGAAATATTCAAACAAATAAACAAAACATGCATGTGGGTTTGTCAAAGAAACCCAATAGACACAAGTAAAAGGGTTCCAATGGTCAAAGCTGGAACAACTTGAACAACAACAACAACAAATAAAAATAAATAATCTAGTATCTGACTATAACCCAAAGCATAATATAATATCCCCAAATCCATATTGATATAAATAAATGACTGTGTTAAGAAATGATTGTGGGTCAATGGTGATAGAATAATTTGGAAAAGAATATCAATAGTGCCTGTACAGCATGAAGAGTATAATACTGAATTATACAAGTTATACAATTATATAATTATACAAGTAGAAGTTGTGGAATTGGAGAATGTTCTGTTTCATATATTTTTGCCACTAGAAAAAAATTGCATGAATAACAATGAGTGCAAAGCAGAAGAAAATGTTCTAGAGTTAAATATGGTGACAATTGGTCAGCTCTTCTTGATATGATTGAATCATTGAATTGTATGACATGGGGATAAAGTGCTAATAATTGTTACAATTTTTTAAAAAAGTAAATGTGAGAGAAGAGACAAATCTCTCTCATGTAAAATAATTTCAAATAATCCTGGTGGCATGGTAGTTGTGAGCTGGGTTGCTAACTGAATGGTCAGCACTTCAAAACCACCAGCTGATCTGAGGGAGTCAGATGAACCTTCCACGCCATCAAGAGCGGCAGTCTTGAAAACCAACTGGGTGAATTCTACCCTGCCTATAGGGTCACTGGATCGAATCGACTGGATGGCCCTGGGCTTGCTTTTTAGGTATGTCCTCCCTGAGAAGGGGACCGTAAACCCCCTAGGCCTGTGTTGGCTGCATCTAATGACTTCTTTCCCAAGAACACAGTTGGGAAGGGAGAGAGAGAAGAGTACATTTTCAGTGGAAAAAACCAACAAACACTACCTCAGTCAGATGCTCAAGCTAAACATAAACAATGATAACTCATATTGATAGAGTTAGCACATATTCCTGATAAAATGTTGTGCAAATGGCACTTTATTTCCATGGCTTTCTTCTCCAAAAACTCATAGCTCAATCAAATCCTGAGAAAAATGCTAGAAAAGCCCAGCATTGAGCATCCTACAAAATACTTGCCCAAAGTTCTTCTAAACTGTCAAGGTCATCAAAGAAAAAGGAATCTCTGAGACACTGTCACAGTGAAGAGGCGCCTAAGGAATCACGGGATCCCACCATATGGGATCCTGAACGAGCTCCTGGAACAGAAAGGGACTGTAGGTAAAACTAAGGACCTGGCTTCTCCTGAGAATTCTGGGAGCTCGTATATTTCCTCCTTGGAGGCAGGAGACACCTTTCTCTCGATGCACTTTCTTGGATGCTCTACTGACAAGACAGGAGGCTGACTTCCTGTGAGACATTTCTGAGGAGAAGCTACATGGACCTGCCCTGATTCAGCCCTGTGAACTGGAGAAGTCATGAGGAGACCCCTGCCAGTGCCGAGATGCTTACATCGCCACTGGATCCAAAGACATTCTACCCACTGGCCTCTGATCATCCTGCATTCGGCATCATTGCATATGTTTCAGGAGTCTGAAGAGGACTTTATAGATTGTTATATATAGGTATATATAGACATATAGGTCTAATATTGGACTTATGGGCTTGGACTAGACTGGGATGGGATACTTTCTTAATATACAATGACCCTTTATATAAAACGCTCTCTTTAATGAAAAAAAAAAACTAAGGGCCTTGAAATAAGGTATGTCCTTTGAACAAGTGTATGTTGATATTGGTTCTTTAAATTGGGCTCAAACCAAAGTCACTGCCATTGAGTCCTTTCCGACTCATGGCCACGCTGTAGGTCGGGGTAGAACTGCCTTTGTGGGTTTCCAAGACTGCAATTTACGGGAGTAGAAAGCCTAGACTTTCTCCCACGGAGTGACTGCTGGTTTTGAACGGCTGACCTTTCCGTTAGTAGCCCAACTGGTAACCACTAGCCACTAGGGTTCCCCTTACTGGTAAATTGTACCCGTGGTTCCATATTAATGTAAAAGGTTAATAACAGAGGAAGCTGGGGGGGGGGCGATATTTCGGGGCTCTAATATTTACAAGGAGACTTGGTGATGCAGGGGTGAAGCGGTGCGCTGCTAACCACAGGTTCACGGGAAGACAGGGCTGTCTGTCCCAGTGAGGAGTTAGTCCATGAAACTATGGGGGGGAGGGGAGGCACAGTTCTATCCTGTCCTATAGGCTCTCTGAGTTGGCATCTACTCTAAGGCAGCGAGTTGGGTTTGGGTTTGGTGGTGCGATGGTTAAGCACTCAGTAGGACAGCAGGTAGAAGGAAGCAACCGCTCTGCCTGTGAATCAGAATACAGTCAACAGCAAGGCTTTACGGATCCTAGCTGTGTCTTTTTTTTTTTTTTGTAAATCTGAAACTATTCTAAAATGTACATTTATAAACGCACTAGCTCCAGGATGACCTCCAGGGAGGGACTGAGGGTCTGGAGGGATGCTCAAGAAAGACTTGGGCTTTATTTGTATTTGTGTGTGAGAAATATTTGTAAAAGCACATAGGCAACCATCATATAATAAGAAAAAGCTCAAAAAAGAGAAAAGCAATATTTGAAATGAAAAACTGCTGTCCTCCATTCAAAGAAACTGATCCTGCACCCACCTCTATATGTACCCCTGTCTCTGTGCCCCTGTCCCTGCCCCTGAATCAGCATGTAGTCAGTCCTTCCTTGCTCATCATTGCTTCTGTCATTCCTCTTTTGGAGTTGCCCCAGAACTTCCAGGTAGCTGTTAGACGATGAGTAGAATAATATATTGGCTGTGCAATCCTCAAGGTCAGCAGTTCAAAACCACCAGTGGCGCCTCAGGAGGAAGACAGGGCTTTCTACTCCTGTAAAGAGTTAGCCTCAGAAACTCCCAGGGGCGGTTCTATCCTGTTCTATAGGGTCTCTATGAGTCATCACTGACTGGATGACAGAGAGGATAAGCTACAAAAGCATGACTTAGACCCTAATGCACATTGGAGCGATGACTAGCTACCCAGAGCTTTTTTATACTTCTCTTCTATTAGGGATTGTGTCTTCCTGTGTGCTGGGCTGCTCCCTGCAAGGTCAGCACTCTGAGGTAAAAAGATGAGGTTTTCTGCTCCTGCAAAGATTTACAGTCTTGGAAACTCACAGGGGCAATAAAACCACAGGGGTAGTTTGACTCTGTCCTCTACAGGGTCAATTTGATTTAGAATTGAATAGCTGGCAGTCAGTGAGTAAAAATATGTGTTGTAAATCTTAATCCTTAAAACTGTGGATTTAATACCATTTGGGAATAGAGTTTCTTTGTTATATTAATGAGACCATATCTGCAGAGTTGTTTTTTTAAATCATTTTATTGGGGGCTCTTGCAGCTCCTATCACAATCCATACATACACACATTGCCATCATCAGTTTCAAAATATTTTCTTTCTACTTGAGCCCTTGGCATCAGCTCCTCATTTTTTCCCTCCCTCCCTCATGAATCCTTGATAATTTATAAATTATTATTTTTTTCATATCTTACACCAACCACTGTCTTCCTTCACCCAGTTTTCTGTTGTTTGTCCCCCTGGGAGGGGGTTGTATGTTAATCATTGTGATCAGTTTCCCATCTTTCCCCCCACCTTCCCTATACCTTCCTGGTATCACTACTCTCATTATAGGTCCTGAGGGGTTATCTGTCCTGGATTCCTTGTGTTGCAAGCTGGTCTAGCCAAGTATGGTAGATTTGGGGGTCATGATAGTGGGGGGAAGGAAGCATTAAAGAACTAGAGGAAAGTTGTATGTTTCGTTGGTGCTATACTGCATCCTGATTACCTTGTCTCTTCCTTGTGACCTTTCTGTGAGGGGATGTCCAATTGTCTACAGATGGGCTTTGGATCTCCACTCTGCACTGTCCCTCATTCACATTGATATGATTTTTTGTTCTGGGTCTTTGATGCCTGATACCTGATCCCGTAGACACCTCCTGATCACACAGGCTGGTATGCTTCCTCCATGTGGGCTTTGTTGCTTCACAGCTAGATGGCCACTTGTTTATCTTCAAGCCTTTAAGACCCCAGATGCTATATCTTTTGATAGCTGGGCACCATAAGCTTTCTTTACCACATTTGCTTATGTACCTATTTTGTCTTCAGTGATCATGTGGGGAAGGTGAGCATCACAGAATGCTGGGTTATTAGAACAAAGTGTTCTTACATAGAGGAAGGACTTGAGTAAAGGCCCAAAGTCCATCTGCTACCTTAATACTTAACATATAAATATATGTACATATATATATTTCCTTATCAGTATAGATATATATATATTTACATATGTACATGCCTGTATTTAGACCTCTATAAATGTTCTTTGCCTTGTAGTTCTTTCCTCTATTTCCTTTTACTTTCCTCTTGTCCCACTGTCATGTTCAACCTTCATTCGGCTTTCATTAATTCCTCTTGGCTACATTGCACTTCATCAAACCCCACCAGGTGTTCCACACCCTCGTCATCATCGATTTTATTAGGACATCATCCAGACATCATACAATTCAATAATTCAGGCCTATCAAGAAGTGTGGTACAATTACTACCACAATCATTTTCAAAACATTTTCTTCCTTCTTATACAACTTGTTACCAGCTTCTCATTAACCCTTACCTCCCAGGAGCTCTTAATATAGTTATTGTCTCTATAGCTCCATCCATCCTGGGTTTCCTAAACCAAAGAATATAGAAAAATACATAACATCGAGTCAAGACAGTTACCGTCCATAAAAAATACAAAAGGGGGGATAACAAACCCAGGGAAAAGGGAACAACAAGCGATCCAAATTGGTGGGGAGGTGGGTGTGGGAGACTTGGTAGGGCAGGACCAAGGGGAACGTAACAAAGAGGAAGTGCTGAAATCCTGGTGGGGACTGAGCATGATAGTGGGACAGGAGGAGAATCAA
>NW_022103919.1:448032-451219 GCF_000313985.2 Echinops telfairi
TCGGGGGTTTAAATGGAGAGAAAATGTTTTGAGAAACGATGTACAAATGCGCTTTACACAATTGATGTGTGTATGGATTGGGATAACAGTTGTATGAGGCCCTAATAAAATGTTAAAAAAGAAAAAAATAATAAAATAAAAACTTGCACACACACACACAAAATACAAAAGGGATAAATTCCAGTTTGAAAGAAACCATAAAATAATAAAAAACCAGAATAAACTCAAAATGTGTCAAAAGGGAGATCAAATGATAAGGTTTTCACCATTCAAGTCAGATATTTCCTTTTAATCTATGATAAGCATCTCAACAATGCTCTGTCTGATAACCAGGCTATTGCTCCCTCGATTACGATCAGAGGAAAGTCACCAGAGGCTTAAGCTATGTGTAAATCCTGTGAGTGTGTTTTGGGCTTCCACTGTCATCCACAGCCTTCTGCAATCCAGAATTTTACATTTAAATTCTGAGACTCTTTCCTCCTTTGGATTTGCATTATATTATTTATAATCCTTAGATCATATTGCCTGGCATGCTTCTTCCATATGGCCTTAGTTGATGTCTCACTTAGATGGGAGCTTGTTTGAAAACAGCCTTTAAGAACCCTGACAGTATTCTTTCTGGTAGCTGGGCACCACCTAGTTTCATCACAACATTTTTCTGTAATATCCATATCGTTCTTTAGTTTTTTTTTTCTTTCATATCTTTCATATTTCCTTCATGAGGGCATGTATTGAGCAGGGCCATATTCTTAGATTGGAAGTAGGATTAAATTCCAGCCCAAAATCCATTCCTGTATTTATGTTACACATATAACTCTGGTTGCCTTAGAGACATTACTGTTATTTTATATTAGACAACATTATCAATCATCTCCCTGGAGCATAAAGTCCGTCAGTTTATAGTGTCATTGATTTAGTCCATGGTAATGAATTTAAAACATAATTGAGAAAAGGATATTAAACAAGTAGAAGATGGCTATACGTTGCCTGATCACCAAAACTTAGAATGTTATTCCATGACAATGTCAGTCCCAGGTCTTCCAGATTAATATATATCTTAATAAAATAAGTAGGACATTGAAGTAGTAAGTAAATTGTAGTCAGCCTACCAATAGTTCAGTACTCTTGGTATAGCTGTCTTCTGTTTGTTCCCAAATCATGTAGTTTCAGCCTTAAATCCTCAGACTACAGATGTGTTTGAGGTAGAACCCAGGTCTAGGGTGTGTGAAGTAGTTAGTTTATTGTGCCAACCTGGCCAATAAATACATGTGGGGTGAATTGAAGGGCAGAAGGCTAAATGACTCAGCGAGCCTCGCCTTTGGAGTTCTTGGGTCTCTTGCTTTGTGATCGTTGGACCAGGGTGGAGATGCATTAGCCAGTTCCCTGCTTCAGTTGGCAAGGCTCGCTTCCTGCAGGACATCCCTGAGGAGAAGCCACTTGGACCTATCTTGATGCAGCCCTGGGTGCTGGAGCAGCCATGTGGAGACCCCTGCCAGCGCTGAGATGCTTACACATTCACTGACTCAGCTTTCCTTCTGCAGTCGGCATCATTGTGTCTGTTTTGTGAGATGGAGGAGGACTTTGTGGATTGGTGTCGGACCTATGGGCTAATGGTGGGCTTGTGGGTTTGGGCAGCACTGGGTTGGGATGTTTTCTTGATTTGCACTTAACCTTTATATAAAACTCTCTCTTATACATGAGTTTCTGTGGATTTGTTTCTCTAAAGTACACAGACTACTACAGTGTGTTTTAAGACAATCACTTTTGAAATATAAAAAGAATATACTAAGCATATAAGCATGCACAAGTGGGAAGACAGATCCACCTGATGAAACTCACCAAGAAATCAAGGCACAGAAACTGAAAATTGCTAAGGATCTTCCCCCAGAACCAACAGAGAACCTCTTCTTCTAGAGCTTGTGTGGTACTGTCAGGGGAGTGCTGGACATTAACACAAAGTTGGTTGTTCAAACCTAAGAGTCACTCAGGAGAAAGATGAGGCCACTGTTCCTGTAAAGATTATAGCATATTAATATATAATGATAGGGATATATGTCCATGTACACATATTTATAGGTTAAGTACTAAGGTAGCAGACGGACATTGGGCCTCTTCTCAAGTACTCTCTCAATGCAAGAACACTTTGCTGTAATAAATTGGCATTCTGTGATGCTCATCTTCCCCACACGATCACCGAAGACAAAATGGTTGTATAAACAAATGTGGTGAAGAAAGCAGATGGTGCCCAGCTATCAAAAGATGTATCGTCTGGAGTCTTAAAGACTTGAAGGTAAACAAGCGGCCTTCTAGCAGGGAAGCAACAAAGCCCACGTGGAAGAAGCACATCAGCCTGTGTGATCATGAGGTACTGACCGTATCAGGAATCAGGCATCAGAAGACCCCAAACAAACAATCATATCAATGGAAACGAGGTGGTTCAGAGTGGAGACCCAAGGTCCATCTGTAGACAATTGGACATCCCCTCACAGAAGGGTAATAAGGAAGGGAGAAGTCAGCCAGGGTGCAATGTAACACCAACGAAACACACAACACTCCTCTAGTTCTTTAGTGCTCCTCCACACGCCCATCATAAACCCCCGTTCTACCTCACGAACCCAGCTAGACCAGATTATGTACACTGGTACAGATAAGAGCTCTTGACACACAGAATCCTGGACAGGTAAACCCCTCAGGAACAGCAATGGGCGTAAGTAGCGATACCATGAGGCTAGGGGGAAGATGGGGGGGAAAGGGCGAGAAAGGGGCAACCGATTGCAAGGATCCACGCATAACAACCCCCCCCCACCGGGGTGGGGGTGGGGGCAACGAACAACAGAAACATGGGTGAATGGAGATAGCAGATGGTGTAAGATATGAGAAGAATAACAATTTATAATTTATCAAGAGTTCATGAGGGTGGGAGGGTGGGGAAGAAGTGGGGGAAAGAGGAGCTGGTACCAAGGGCTCAATTAGAAAGAAAATGTTTTGAAAATGATGACAACATATGTACAAATGTGCTTGATACAATTTTTTTTTGTTTTCCTTTTTTGCTTGATACAATTGATGTAAGGATTGTTATAAAAGAGTTGTAAGGCAGGCCTGTCTGGATAGGACAGGCTGGATGAACAATCTGGAGGAGAAAACAACGGGACTGACAGTTCCGGGGGGACATGGGAGAGGGGGAGGA
>NW_022103919.1:452711-455643 GCF_000313985.2 Echinops telfairi
GTCGGGGGTTTAAATGGAGAGAAAATGTTTTGAGAAATGATGTACAAATGCGCTTTACACAATTGATGTGTGTATGGATTGGGATAACAATTGTATGAGGCCCTAATAAAATGTTAAAAAAGAAAAGAAAAAAAAAGAAAAGAAATCATCATAGTACACTACCTGACTCAGCCAGGAGAAATGCGTAGTCAGAATAATATAAACTTTGTAAATTTAATAAATAAATTATGATGAAAAAAAAAAAAAGAGTTGTAAGAGCCCACAATGAAAGATTTGCACACACACACAAATTATAGCCTTGGGAACCTAAACAGTAGGGTCATTCCAGTTGGAATTGCCTTGTGGCAGTGATGGTGGGTGGATGTTAGGTGCCATCATGTTGGTCCCGGCTCATAGCAACCCTGTGTACCCTTGTCCTGTGTCATGCTTAGAATTGTTATTTTTATCCCATTGCTAAAGCCACGGTATCAATCCCTCCCCTTGATAGTCTTGCTATTTTTCGCTCCCCCTCTACCAAGCAGGATACCCTTTTCCAGAAATCAGTCTTTCCTGATAACATGTCCAAAGTGTGTGAGATGAAGTCTCTCTATCTCCAATTTTAAGGAACATTTTGAGTGCACCTCTTCTAAGACAGATTTGCTTGTTCTTCTGACAGGCCATGGTATTGTCAATGTTTCTGACAACATCACAGTATGAGTGCATGAATTAGTCTTTGATCTCTTCATTCCTTGTCCAACTTCCTAAAAAAGGAGCCCTTGATGGTCTAGTGGTTAAGAAAGATAGGACCATCTTCGTCCATAAAGCCTACTCCAAACCCAAACCCACTGCAATCCCATCGATTCTGACCCTAGTGTCAGGGTTCCTGAGACTGCAGAACTTGACAGAAGCAGACAGACAACCTTACCTTTCTCTCATGGAGTGGTGGGTGATTTTGAATCACCAACCTTTGGTTAGCACCCCAACACTTATCTTATTCCACAGTGTTCTCATACCCTTGGGAACCCCTTGGGGGCAGTTCTGTTCTGTTGTCATGAGTTAGAATTGACTTGATGACAAGTTGGCTTTAAAAAAATTCTAAACCCTAAACGGTGAAAAATTAAATTAATCACCATTTTGCTAAAGCCACACATGACATTTCTGCATTACTACAAAATTAAGACACCTTCTCTTACTTTGTAGCTCAGGGAGCTTTCAAAAGCTCCTAAGTCAGGAAACATCAAAATAATGTTACTTATTAAACAACAATGAGCACCTAGCCTTATACTGTGTCTAGCTGCTAGGGAGAAACATAAAGCAAAACGGACAAAGGCCTCTCCCTGCATTGAGTTTGCATTCTAAAAGAAGGAGAATGACAATATTGAAAATATTTATAAATAAGACATAAAACAAGGAAGATGCTAAGAGATATGGAGAAAAATAAAGCGGAGCAGGAGGACAGGGGCATGGGACAGTGATATCACTAGGGGAATGCAGGGGATGTAGAGGGCATCGAGTGACACTCTTGTAGGGGGTGACACCAACATGACAGTGTACAAAATTTTGGTGCAGTGTTTCAGCAGAAAACTATTTTTAAAAATCATTTTATTAGGAGTGTTTACAGATAACAGTCCATAATGCAACTAGATCAACTGTACAATTGTACAATTTCTGCCACAATCACTTGAAAACATTTTCGTTCTTCTTGAGAAAACTATTTTTTAAATAAAAATATTCCTGTAGTTATTTCTAACAACATTGTTTTCATAAGCCTAGCTTCCAATTATCAATATACCTTAGAAGCCTGAAATTCTATGCTAATTAACTTCTCAAACCTTCCAATGTGCTCCTTTCAGAGCAGTCATTATTACTCAACTACTGTAATGCTTTAAATCATGTGCTTTTGTGTGCACATGCTACAAGTACATACTACAAGCGCACGCTATAAGCACATACTGTTGTTTCTGTTACAGCTTTTAATGATCGATGGTTTTGTCAAAAATTGTGGTGCTTTAGCTATAATATTGTGCAAATTAGTATTTGTGAACCTATATCATATCAATAACTTTGTGAACGAAGTAGCAAATGAAGGAGAAATACTTTTAAAAAAAGTTTCCTCTCAGTTGTTAATAACATAGTAACTATCATGTAATTCCATGGAGAAAGATTTTATGAAACAATGTTTGATGGTTTTATTCGATGCTGTAGAGTCAGCTGCCTCGAGGCCTCTATGCAAAAGAAGGAAACCCTGCCAATTTTCACCAGCCTCATCTTTGTTATTTTTGAACCCACCATTCCAGTCATTGTGTTAATAATCTATCTCATTATATTGATGGTCTTCCTCGCTTTTTGCTGACCCTCGACCAAGCGATGAAGTGTTGTTTTTGTTGTTGTTGTTGTTGTTGTTGTTGTTGTTAGGTGCCATTGAGTCAGTTCCAACTCAAAGTGACCCTGTGTCAATCCATCTTGTAGAGGGGCTTCCTTGTTTTCATTTCCCCTCGACTTTACCAAGCATCATGTCCTTCTGCAAGGATGGTCCTCTGAATATGAAGTCTTACCACAAGGAGCATTCTGGGTGAACTTCCTCCATGACAACTTTATTTATTCTTTGATCAGCCCATGGTATATTCAATATTCCTCACCAAATGTTATTGTTGTTGTTTTATTAGTATTATCCAATCTAATATGTATTATATTTAATCAATTTACAACTGTATTATCACATACTATTTTATGATTACAAGAAGCCCTGGTGACACCGTGGGTTCCGTGTTGGACTGTTTAATGGCAAAGTCACCGCCATCGAGTAGATGACAGTGAGTTTTTTTTTTAATCATTTTATTGAGGGCTCACACAATTCTTATCACAATTCGTACATACAACCATTGTGTCAAGCACATATATACATTTGTTGCCATCATCATTCTCAAAATATTTGCCTTCTACTTTAGCCCTT
>NW_022103919.1:456106-477581 GCF_000313985.2 Echinops telfairi
TGTCCAGTTGCCTACTGATGGGCTTTGAGTCTCCACTCTGCATTCACCCACCTTTACAATGATATGATTTTTTGTTCTTTGATGCTTGATACCTGATCTCTTCGACAGCTCGTGGTCACACAGGCTGGTCTGCTTCTTCCATGTGGGCTTTGGCAGTGAGTTTTGAGTGAGTTATTCTATGACTAAAATTGATAAACGTTACTAAGAATTCTCTATGGTCTTGAATAGGGACAGGACAGACCATGAGGTACGACATTGGGTGTCACTAGCCCTAGTGACACCACTGGGTGTGAGGGAGGTGGAGTTAGATTTTAAGTAGGTAGATTGGACAATGATAGTTCACTGGTAATTTTTGAACAATATGTAGATATTTGGGAAATGACAACAAGTAATTGCTTTATAAATATTTTATAGATATTATCTCTTTGGAATATTACAGTTGCTCTATGAGGCAAATATTCTACCAGTCCACCTTTTACAGGTAACAGAGCTGAGGTTTTGAGTAAGTCTACTGGAGTGTGTCTACCCAAAGTCACATAGCTGCTAATTAAAGCTCTGGATTCGAACTTTCTAGGCTTGGTCTTTTTTCACCTAATACTCTATTCTATAACAGGTTGGCTACCTGTTTATGCAAAAGAATGTGGCATCAGGATTGGAGGAAGACTCAGGAACAACCTGTGATATGCAGATGAAGTTCAAAAACTATAGTCTTCAGTATAGATTATTCTGCAATATGAAGAAATAAAAGTCATCACAAGTGGACCAGTAAGCAACATCGATAAATGGAGGAAATATTGAAGTTGTCAAGGATTTTGTTTTATCTGGCTCCATAGTCAATGCCTGTGGAAATAGTGGTCAAGAAAGCACGTGATCTATTGCTCTGTGCAAGTTCGTTACCAAAGACCTCTTAAAGTGTTTTTCGTTTTGCTTTTCTTTAAAGCAAAGATGTCACTCTGAAGGCCGGGAATCCCTAACCCACATCATGGCATTTCCATGGCCTCATCGGCATGGGAAGCTGGACAATAAATAAGGAAGACTGAAATAATTGATGCCTCTGAATTATAAGGCTGGTGAATATTTGAATATACAATGGATTGCCAGAAGAATAAGCAAATCTGTTTGGGTAGATAGACTCAGATGAAGAAGTTTCAAAACGTTCTTGAGGAAATAGAATTAAAAGATAATGAAAATTTCCACGAACTTTTTGAAGCTCTGTCATATCTCCTAAATTCTCCTTGTAAGGGAGGATGATGAGATTTAGTCTTACATACTTCAGACATATTATCATGTTCTTTCCTGGAGAAGAACATCATGGTTGGTAAAGCAGAGGGTTGGTATCTAGAAGAAAGACTCTCAATAAGATGGATTGACACACTGGCTACAACAATGGGCTCAAACAGTCATGACTGTGAGGATGGCGCAGAACCAGTAGCGTTTGGTCCTTTCGTTCATCGGGTTGCTCCGGGTTGGACCTGATTGAACCGAATCCAACACCACCATTACTCTCTCACTGCCAGAGTTGGTTCTGCCTCAGATCAACGCCGGAGGACTGGGGAGACCTGCCACAGTGGGTCTCAGAGGCTGACATTCTTTTCATGGGAGCAGAAAGCCTTATCTTTCTCTCGTGGAGTGGCTGGTGGGTTGGAACTGCTGACTTTATAGCTAGCAGCCCAACTAGTAATTCACAACACATTAGTTTAGGTCTATCTCCTCATTCTCTAGATCCTTTAAATGAAAAAAATTAAAAAAACAAAGCCAAACTCACTGCCATCCAGTCATATCTGACTCATAGCCACCATAGAAGACAGTGTCGAAGTGCCCTTGTGGGGTTCCCAGACTATAAATCTTTATGGGTAGAAAGCCTCATCTTTCTCTCACGGAGCAGCTGGTGGCCTCAAACTGCTGACCTAGTGCCTAGTGGACCAACAATAACCCACTAATGCATCAGGACTCTGCAGTTTAGTTGCCACCATGCAAGTTGAGGTTGGCATGCACGTTCAGCAATACAACCCCCAAGACAGGCTTCTCTTTACTTTGCTTTTACTTGTCTGCTTCCCTGCCCCACGCTCTACCACCTTTTCCCTTGTCCTACCCTCTGATAAGCCCTTCCTGAAGAACAGCCCCATTTGGAGTTTGCTCTTCTAGCCAATCTCTGCCATGCAACCTCACACATAAGAAAGCTAGTGCTGGCCTGAGTTTGCCCTTAGCGCCACTGGAGCCCCATGGAACCCTCCCCAGACTGGCCTGCCCCCTTCCCTGATGGGTATGGAAATAGAGAACTCAGACAACCCAGCTATGACAACCTAAGGACAATTCAGTTTAATGTTTTGATCTGTATTGAGGAAAAAGTAAGTTGATTCTCTTAGCTGACAAGGTCACTAAAACCTAAAAAGCATTAACCATTCAGTTTTGGGTTAACACCCCCCCCCCCCATATTATCAACTCTGAGTAAAACATTGGTCATGCTAGCATTGCAAATTACCTTTCAGGAGCCAGAAGGCAACAATGAAGGAGGCATGCTGCTTAGAGGACAAAAGCAAACAATGCCTGTGGAGGACACAGAAGAGAGGAGAATAAAGAATCAGAACTTGGTAGCTGCCAAGGAAATGGTGTGGTTTGGCTTTGCTGGATACAAAGTGCTGTGAAAACTGAGTCAGGTCTAAAAGTTGACTTAGATTCCCCCTCACATTTACTGAATGCTTGTCTTTTTTTCCCTCCCCCTTCCCATGAATGATCTCCTTGAATGCTAACACTAACTCTAAGTTCAAGATCACCTTACAGAGCAGACAATTAAACTCTGGCTTGTCCAAAGCTCCATCCAATGTTGGATTATCCAATAAGCAAAGTAAGCACAGACTAGCCCGCACAGGTAAGCCCACTCCTGGCTTACTTCTTAAACAAGAGAGTCTGTCCATTAGACAGGAAGACCTTGTGAACCAATGGGAGGGAAAGTTAAACAGGAAAAAATTGTGCTAATCATTGAATATTAAAATTTCTTGGACTTTCCTGAGGGGAGATTCATGTCTCCCTTGTCCCTTTAGAGTACTTAAAAGAGAAAACATTGTGGTATCACCAGGTTTTCCTTTATTATATTTTATTACCCTTTAATTTTTCCACTTTAATATTTTGTAATTGAAAAAATGTAAATTGCATATTTTTTTCTCAGAGTAATCATATACAGAGATTAGAGGCAAAATAATACTAAAGTGTTTATAACAAAAAGCTTTATGTTGTATTTCCGATTCCTTTCTTCTCTCTGACGCTGGTCCTCGGGGAGATGTCATTTGGATACTAAATGGTGAGATTTTTTTTTTTAAGGCCCAGTTTATATAGTATTTTCTTTCTTCTTCTTCATCTTCATTAAAAAAATGATAATAATGTATTCCACAATACTGCTTTCAAAATTAATAATCACTGCCAGAGAAATATGAAAGCACACGATCTGTAGCCGGTGTCCCCTTTTAAATACTTATCATTGAAAACATATTGTGCCTTTTAAAATTATTAAATCAAAGTTGCCCATAAGTTTTGTTTAACAAACCAAATAGTTTTCTCTAAAAGTCTGGTGCCTGCCTCAGCATAGCTGATCTGTTCTCAAGAAATGAAAGGAAATCGCAACCATTTTGCACTGACGTGCGGCTCCCTGTGGTGTACGATCGCTCAGCAGCATCTGCTTCTTCCCCTCTCAATACAAAGCGGGCTAAGTCAACTTTATAAATCCGATTACAAAAATGGGCCTCCTTCCTCAAAGAGCACAGCAACATTCCCGCTTTCTTAGCACACCTGAATTGAGTGATGAAATATCACAAGAATCATATTTAAAAAACATTTTTTCCTTGCCGTTTGCATAGGGTATGAGATAGAATGCCCTTCACTTTGAGCTGCATCCTAAGATGTGGCCAAAAACTGAACTAGGAAAATGCTCACACATCGCACAATGTGAGTTGACATGAAAGGCTCCGCTTTCTCCTGAACAAGAAGCCCCCAAACGCTTTTCGTTCCGTGATTGAAGGTGTCAGGGCGCCTTGGCCACCGGATACTATGTAGTGTTTTTCATTGTGAGGCTGCTACTGGGTGCTCGCGTGCTCTGTGTAGTGCGAAATCCCGGCAGCTACCCAGGAGGAGCGTCCTAATCTGGATGCTTTTGATCGGACAATAGCACCATTTTCAGTGATTGGGCTATTGTTCTAACGGAAACACTGAAGGTCTTCAAGATGGGATTTTTTTTTGAACTCTGCTTTCATGGCCTGAATATTCATTTTTAGTTTTCATTACCTAAGTATACAAGATATGGTATAGGACCTGAATCCTTTTGAAATTAATTGCATTGTAAATCAAAGTATTTCCGTAGAATGCACTTACTCATTATTAGCATGTGAGTTTCCAGTAAAATATCTTCAGTATTATTTTTATTATTAACATATTTATACTGTCACTCCAGCCCTGCACCCTTTGTGAATCTGTTTTTAAAATAAATCTGACCTGATACCAGAGTGATTGGTGTAATAAAAATGCATGATGTGAAATTAATCAAATATGGTCAGGTTCAATTTATAAGGGACACATTAAGAAAAATTATTTCTTGTTCGGGTGTGCCACTCTAGTGAATCAAAGAGAGCTGCATATATTTCAGCAAGATACATGTAAAATCCATTCATTCAACAAACATTTATTATGCATTTACTGTGTGCATCATAGGGGACAAAAATCAAGCTGAGCAAACAAGAAATTCACACAGGAAACCACTAAAGAACACAAACAATAATATCATTGTGGATTAGATGTAGACTATCCAAACATTCTAGAAACAAAAGCTCAAGTAGCAGTAGTATGGTACTTAAGGGTGTGAGCCTCTGGATTTATTTTCTTTCTTTTTTTTCCAAGAAGTGGCCACTAATTTTTGCCTGAAAAAATGAGAGCAGAAAGGTATAACTCATGATGAAGATAGGTTTTCATTCTGCAGATGTGGAGGAAATAGGTTCCTAATGCAATAAAACAAAGAGAATGAAAACAAAAACCCAGCTTCACTTCTAGAGCGAAATAGATGTGAGTTCAAATCCCAGCTCTGCTATTTACTAGTTGAGTGACCTTGGACAAGTTCTTTCATTTTGTTGCACTTCAGTATTCTTATCCATGATATGAAAATGATAATATCTTCCTCATAGGATTGTTGTGGGACTTAAAGGAGATAATGTCTATAGTAAGTGCTCACAAAATTTGTCATCATAGGGCTGGAGACAGTCAAAGAAGCACTCTCAAAGTGGTTTGTGGGACTCACTATTGCCTAAATCACTCCTGATAAACCATAAAACAAGCCCAATCCACCCCAAACCGCATACCCCCTCCCCCAAAAAAAAACCAACAACAAAACCCCAAACACTGCCATTGAGTCAGTTCTGACTCATGGCGACCCTCTAGGACACAGTCTTCTGGGACAGAGCAAATTGCTTCGGTAGGTTTCCAAGACTGTAAAGCTTTCTAAGAGCAGGAAGCCTAAGGTGACCAGATTTTAACATTGGTAAAGCGGGACACCATTGTTGGTGGTGGTGGTTCTTGATTAAAAATTTGTATATATGGAGCAACAAAAATTTTCATAGAATGCAAAAATAGTATTGTAATATATTTTTTAAAATTTTAACATAAGTACAATTTACAAACATAATACATTAAAATTATGTATAGTATTATTTTATTCTTTGGCATATTTCTCATTTGAGTGAATTTTTTTTAGTAGATTGCTGTCGTTTAAAAGGTCATGAAATTTTTCACAAGAATTTGTTAAGTTATATTTCACACATAAAATGGTTTTCAAAGTCTCAACACTTAATTGTGGTTTTTCTGATTTACTATATACATATTGCTTAAAAACACAGTAAGTAGGTACCATAATTACATGAACATATTTTATTGTTAGTTTATAAATTAAATTAATTTGATTGCTATAAAGTAACTCTATTTTAAAAAATATTTTAATTTTAATCCTATATTTCTTTCTAAATAATAACAATACTAACTTGTATTATTTTTTTCTCTGAATTTGCTGTAATGTAAGTCATAAGTGTCATTTTCAAGGCCGGCACTAGACTTTTTGCCACCACTGTAAAATATAAATAATATGAGTACTGTCTGCTAAATTCAAGAAAATTTATGTATTTATGAAATAAATAAATAAATTATTTACCTAAATTATCTGAATAGCTGATTTGTTGACATCACTTTTTCAACTAGCACTAGCACACAGTACGATGTATATCGTCTGAGAGACAGTTACAAAATGTTTTCATCTTTGCCAGTGCCAAAAAATGCCATTGCTCATTAAGTCCAAACAATGGTGGTTGAATTCTAACAACTGATCAACAATGTGAACTTTGATAAGCAGTTCTCGATAATCAGTTCTCAACAATTATTTGTTATTATTAAAGTTTAACATTATAAAATTAACAAAAATAATATAAAACTCATATGCTGGCAAAATAGCCACATGGCAGCCGAAAACCGTAAATTTCCTTCTGGTTCTCCTGCCGTTCCCTACCTTGTTGTGCATTCTTTCCAAAAATCAGGACTTTTTAAAACGCCGTGGGACGCGGGACAAATTGTTAAAAATCCAGACTGTCCCGCCAAAAGCGGGACGTCTGGTCACCTTAAAAGCCTCATCTTTCTCCCACATAGAGGCTGGTGGGTTTGAACCGCCAACCTTGCAGTTAGCAGCCCAACTTGTAACTCTACGTCATCAGGGCTCCTCACCTAAGTTGATAGCAGGCATGAATTGTTAGAGATGGCATTCCAGGTAAAGGAGACAACATAGACAAAGGCTTGAAGAGAGGGCTGAAAACCAAGAATTCTACTCACCTCTAGGGATGAGACTGCTTCCTTTCTACTAGAGCCAAGACAAGCTAAGTTCTTGCTAGAGGAGCGGGGTAAGAGGACTAAGGACAGGATCTCTGCTCTTCAGGTGACTTAAAAAGGAAAAAGAATTCCTAGACAGTTTAGCTGGAGGTATCTATAAAGGACACATGCAACCACCAAACTTCAGTGAATGGAACTCGGGATGGAAAATTGTGAAGATCTTGAGGGTGGGGACTTCTGCTGTTTTCTACTGCCTAGCATGCTCCTTTATTACCAGGGTAGAAAGCAATCAATAACTACTTGATGAGGGAAAGAATAAACTCCTGGGTGCTATAAAATGTGAATAATCATTTTACCCATTACCTGGCTCCAAGAGTTTGCTGTAAAGCACTTACATTTCCTTTTTTGATAGGATTATGGTTCTGATAAAAGGAAGAAAACGGAAATAAGCAATCTGTGATTTAGCAATTCCTCTGCTCACATCTCTTAAGAAATTCTCATGGGCAATAAGGAGAGAGATGGGCTTAATGAGGTTGGGGGTTTGTAACAGATTAAAGAACCATAGTCAAAGGTACTGATTAATAAGTTAATGTTACTCGGCCTTGTTCAATTGTTTCATCAATAACCTTATTTTTATTTATCTTTTGACTTAAAACAACAGAAATGTCTCCTTTCGCTGTTACGTAGTCCCAAAGTTCTGCAATCAAAGTATCTGCAGGGAGGCTCTGAGGGAGAGTCTGTCCTATGGCTCACCTGTCCAATGGCTCACCTGTCCCATGGCTCACCTGCCAACCGTCCTTGGTATTCCTTGGTTTTAGGTATAGCACATTCATCTTTGCTTCTCCCTTCATTCTTTTTTCTTTCTTGTAGCTATGCCTTGCAAATTACCTTCTTTTCTTTCTCTCTTTCAACTTGATATATTGGGAATTGGGGATGTTTGTAGAACAGAGGACCCTTTTTACATTTAAAGAATCCTATATGTATATACACCGTGTCACCTCATTCACTGAGATGTAACATCAATGGAACATCACCCATCCCACCTCCATCTGTGTCTCCTGTCTTCATCCTCTTCCTTTCCTAAACCCTTCTGAACGCTGTCCTTGGTTAAGTGCTCTCCTTTGGATCCCAAATGGTTGATTATTCTTAGATGTGCTACCTCGCTGGTATTGTCATTTCCATTATAGGTCTGTCTATGGGATGAGAATGGAGCCATAGGGAGGAGTTCAGTTTAAGATTCCTAGGGTGCCCAAAGACCATAGTCTCAGAGCTTCCTCCGCCAGTCTCTATTTAACAAGCAACGCTGGTCTCTTTCGTGATTTTGAGCTGTGTTACAAATCTTTCTCCCCCTCTATCTAGGTCCTTCGAAAGTGATCCCTTTCAGAGAAGTTGGTAGTGGTAGCTGGGTAGCATTTAGTTTTTCTGGTCTAGGGGCTGTGGCATTATCAACAATGTTTCAAGAAGGTTGATGACACCTCTATTTTAAAATACCCCCTCTTTCCTCAGCTGCCGCTAAGGTGCTCAGTTCTTCCAAGGAAGCTAAGGCCGCGTTGGGGGTGAGCCCCTCACTTCATCTGGCGACTAGCAAGGCAGCCGGCAGCCACCAGCCCAGCACTCCCGCACCATGGCCTCGGTTTCCAAGCTCGCCCGCATCTCCTCGGTCCTCATCCTGCAACCGTCAAGGAGGAAAGGTCAGCGCCCTCATTAAGGTCCTCGGCATCAACATGGAGCGCTTCTGGCCCGGCCTGTTCGCCAAGGCCCTGGCCAAGGTCAACATCGATAGCCGCATCTGTAATGCAGGGGCTGGTGGCCCTGCCCCAGTTGGGGGTTCTGCACCAGCAGGAGGACAGGCACCCTCCACCGTGGCTGGCCCAGCTGAAGGGAAGAAAGTGGAAGCCAAGAGAGAAGAGTCTGAAGAATCTGACGATGACAGGGGCCTTGATCTCTTGTTCAGTAAAACAAACTGAACTCTGAAAAAAAAGGAAATGAAAAAAACAACAACGCAGCCCAGAACATCACTACATGAACAGGAGGCCCTAAGGCCCCTTCTTCCTGTTTGGCCCTTTGTACTTTGCTTTCATGGAGCTCTCTCTCTCCCAGTCACTGAGCAAATGGTTTTTACCTTTATTGCCCAGGTTGTTCTGGTGACTAAGCCACCCTATTCTTGGGCACGAATACCATTCCCTTGCCTTCCCTGTGGCAAGCTCCTTTACTTGATGCATTTAAATATTCTTATATCTCTTCTAGATTCCCCAAATGCCCCTAACCTCACTGCCTTCCAGCCCCTCCTTTCTTTCACTCCTCCCTTTGACAGCAGAAATTCTCCAGGGAGTTGTCAACTCCCACTCTGCCTTCTGTGGTCAACTCCTGCCACACACCCAGCTCCACCAAAACGGTTCCCAGCAGGGCTTCAATACTACTCATGCCATAAAATCCAGTTGGCATCTCTTAGACCATAACTCGGGTGAACCATCGACCACTCTCTTTTCCAAAATACTCTTGGGTTCGGGACTATCATGCTCTCGTAGTCTTTCTTCCACCCCAAAGATCCTCTTACTCAATTTTGGTTCATCTAGTCCTTAATTATTGATGTTCCTTGGGGGTCTGATATGGAGCCTTGATTTTCTCACTTTGTCCCTGGGTCATCACATTCACTGTTAAACTGCCAATACCATCCAGATGGGAATGATTTTTAGAACTCTTTTTCTGGACCACCCTTTTCTCTGGAGTTTGAGATCCACAGCCATTCCCTGGACAGCTCCCTTGGGCCCTGCTCCAAGCTCCACCTGTACAAAATGGAGCTCATCAGTCTTTCCTCAAACATGCAGCGCTCTCTTCAGTATCTCTGCCTCTGTCCTTTCCCAACATTCCCAGAACCTCCACCTCACTGCCTTCTGAAGCTTGCCTCTCTTCCCTAATCCTTGTCTCAGGTGAACATTTGATTCAGAGTTAAATAATCTGTCAGGAACCAGGTTGTGGTGACCTAGTCAAGGTGTGTGTGGGTGGCGGGAGGGGGGTTGTTTGAGTGACTCTTGGTCACCATGGGGACCAGATAATGCAGTCTTCAGTACACTGGGAGCTGTCCAACTACCTGCTCCCTTGGCACCTCCAGGCTGGTCTGTCTTGGTTCTACTTTTTGTAAGCATTCTGTTTACAGGTAGTTTTCTCAGCTTCTCTCTGTGCAGTTGGCTAAACATGACTGCCCCACAGGTCTGGAGTGAAATGCCCTTAACTTTAAGCAGCCAACAAACAAAAGTGTCTTTCAGGCACCAAAACAAGTCCCTAGAAGAGAGTCTGATTGGGTCAACCCTGCAGGTGCTTATCGTTGGCTCAGAGGGTTGGGCCATGTGGTATGAGACAAACCTATGGGGATTCATAGAGTGAATGTAAGGTTCTCTCTGGGCAGCTATGGCTGAGCAACATGACTTTTTACTGCTCTAAATAATCACAAATAACTGAAGTGGCCATGGACTATACAATTCAATTTTATAATCAATCTCTTTGCCTACCTATCTTATGTATGTTGTAAGAGATCTTGTGCCTTTACCTACTTTTTCATTTCCTCTCTTCTTCCCACCTTATTAATGGGGAGGCCTGGTGATTACACATTGGGCTGCTAACCTAAAGGTCAGCAGTTCAAAACCACCAGCTACTCCACGGCAGAAATTGAGGCTTTCTGCTCCTGTAGAGAGTTACTGTCTCAGAAACCCACAAAGGCATTTCTACCGGGTCCTGTAGGGTTGCTATGAATCAGAATTGACTCAATGGTAGTGAGTTTTCCACCTTATTGTGTTAAATGAGCAGCAACATGCTAGGAAGAACAGCATAAGGAAAACACAATTATTTCTACAAAGAACAGCTTCTTTAGAAAGTACTTTAGTCAGTACTTTCGCCTGTGCTACAAAACCATGAATTATAATCATAAAAGGTCTATTGAGTACATTTTAGTTGTTTCCACAATTAAATCTGACCTGAAACTCAAAATGGAGAGATAATCAAAAGTCTCATCTATTTGCTTCCGACAGAAGGAAGTTTATAAGCTGTACATAAGTTCTTAAGAAATAACATCACCAAGAAATCTTTGATAGCCCCCTTACGGGTAAAAAATAATTTTAGAAAATTTATTTTCAGATCAGCATATTGTAGCATAATTCTTGAAGAAACTTTTACTTTAAATCAGTTTTATGGTAAACCTACAAAAGGAGCAGAAGCAGGAGATGAACCCAATGTTGACAAGAAGCTGGAGAGAGAAAAAGAAATATACTGTGCGACCACTTGTTTTTAAAATATGAAACTCTGGATTTATGCACCAGCTTTAAAAATCTCTCTAGGCGCACTGGTGAGCAGCTATTTGGATTTTGTCTGACATTTTTAGCCTGTTTCAAATAAGTGCAGACTTGTTTTGTGATTATTTCATGATTTTGTGAATATTTCATTAATCAATTAATTTAACAAACATTTTCTAAGTATCACTTACATCCTAGGTATTGGTTCAGATAGAAAGTTAAACATAAAAATACCTTTTCTTCAAAGAGCAGAGTATATGGGATATCTTCCTAGAAGCTATACCAAAAGGTGGAGTCCGTGGGTGCCTCAAACAGTCAAGCACTCAACCATTAAGTAAAAAGTTGATGGTTCTAATCTACCCAGGGGCACTTAGGAAGAAAGGCCTGGTGATCTGCTCTCAAAAGGTCACAGCCTTTAAAACCTTATGGAGCACTGTTCCACCCTGCACGTGCTGAGTTACTGAATCAGAACCAATTCAGGGGTAACTGATTTGAATTTGAGGTGTTATATTAAAAGGTGTTGTTGTTGTCATATGCTGTGGAGTCAGTTTCAACATAGCAACCTTGCGCACAAGAGCACAAAATACTGCCAGATCCTGGGCTGTTCTCACAATTGTTATGTTTGAAGCCATTGTTGCAGCCACTGTTGTCAATCTATCTCATCAAGAGTCTTCCTCTTTTTTGCTGACCCTCTACTTTACCAAGTGTGATGTCCAAAGTACGTGGGATGAAGTCTTGTCATCTCACTTCTTCTTCTATTCTTTTTACAGTTTTTTTGGCATATAATTCCCACATCAGACAATTTAATAGACAATCATATAAAAAGGGTTGTATAATCATCACCACAATCAATTTGAGAACATTTCCTTCCTTATTGTTCTCAATGTTATTAGCTACCATTCCCCCCAACTCTCAGTCGTCCTTACCATACTCCCAAGAAAGCATTAATCCAGTTACTGTCTATAGATTTATCTATCCTGGATTTCATATATTGAAAAACATACAAAACATGAAAAACAAAACAAACCCAACAACAATAACAAAGTAGAACAGAGAAAAACCTCCATAAAAAGTAGAAAAATTAAAAAACTAGAACAAATGTAAAAGGGGCCAAAAGGGAGATCATATGATAAGGTGTTAAATGTTAACTGCATCTACAATAATCTATTTTCCAGTGTACTCTGCATAATAGCAACACTATTCACATCACTATTTTATGGAGAGGGGAGATTCACAGGGGGCTTAATCCACATGTATTTCCTCTTCACTTTTTTTCTTAATTGTAACCCTTTAAAATGGGTCAAAAAGGAGATCAAATGATATTACATTTTAACCTAACTACATCTGCCATAATCAACTTTACAATGCTCTCAGTCTGATAGCAAGGCTATTCACATCCTTTGATTATGGCCATGGGAAATCACCAGACACTTAATTCAGCCACTCTCACTTCCAAGGAGCATTCTGGCTGTATTTCTAAGACAAATTTGTTTGTTCTTCTGGCAACCCATGGTATATACACTATTCTTTGCCAGCATCCTAGTCACTTCGTCTCTGGTCTTCCTTATTCATTGTCCAGCTTTCTCATCCACATGACACTATTGACAACATCATGGATTAAGTCAGGGATAGCTTAGTCCTCAAAGTGACACCTTTGCTTTATAGCACTTCTAGAGTTCTTCCATACAAGATTTCCCCAGTGCATTCTGTCCTTTGATTTCTTGCGTGTGGCTCCCATAAGCATTGGTTATAGATCCAAGTAAAATGAAATCTTTGACAACTTCAGTCTTTTCTCCATTTACTGTGATGCTATTTATTTGTGCAATTGTGAGGATTTTTGTGTGTTTTTTAAACACTGAGGTATAATCCATACTGAAGGTTATATTTTTCCATCTTCATGAATAAGTGCTTCAAGTTCTCTTAACTTTTAGCAAACAAGGTTGCTAAAGAGGCTTCTTCCAATCCTGATGCTGCATTCTTCTTATTTTTTAAAATCATTTTATTGGGGGCTTGTACAACTCTTATCTGCATTCTCCTTATAGTCCAGTTTATTGGATTATTTGTTCAGGATAGAGATTGAATAAGTGAAAGGATACAACCCTGGTTTTACACCATACAGTATCACCACCTAGTGATGTCTGAATGACTGCCTCTTGGTCTATGCACAGGCTCCAAAGGAGCACAATGAAATGTTTTGGAATGTTCATTCTTTGCAATGTTATCCATTGAATGTTATGATCCACACAGTTGAATGTCTTTGCATAGGCAATAAAACACAATACTCTTTCTAGTATTTTCTACTTTTAGTCAAGAGCCATCTGTTGTCAATAATGTTACCCATTGTTCCACACTCTCTTCTGAATTTAGCTTGAATTACTGGCCACTCTCTGTTCATGTACTGCTGCAATTGTTTTACCAGTTACCAAGTAATCAAAATATTACTTGCATGTTATATTAATGACATTGCTTGGTAACGTCTGCATTGTGCTGGATGACTTTTCTTTGGAATGGGCACAAATATAGATCTTTCACCATTGTTTGTCAGTTTGTGTCTTCTACTTGTAAATTTCTTGGTATAGATGAATGAGTTATTTTAACTCTGCATCAGTTTGTTGAAGCATTTCAATTGATATTTCATAAATTCCTGGAACCTTGTTTTTCTCCAATGCCTTCTGTGCAGCTTAAACTTCTTCTTTATTGTATGCTCCTGCTTGAAATAGTTGAAACGTGATCAATTCTTAAAAACAACAGCAACAATAATAACAAAGCCTTTGAGTTAAAGGTTTGGAGAGCATGTTGTCAGTTTTACATGAAAAATTATGCACATTTTACTTCATGTCATTCATTGCAATTTATTCAATGCAACGCTACCCATCTCATCTCCTTCTGGTGTTCTTCTCCTCCACTCTTTTCCTAACCGTCTTGAACTTGGTCTTGGGCCGATGCTGCCCACTTGACCGCTAATGGTTGATTATTCTAAGGTGTGCATATCTCACTAGTATTATTGTTCACCTCATGTTGTGGTTGTTATTGGTAAGTGTCATCCAGTTGGCTTGACTTCTTGTGACCCTGTGTGTAACTGTCCCATCTGTCTACTGTTTGGCTGAAATTGAGTCACAGGAATGAGTTTAGTTCCAGACCTGAAGAGTGCCTACGGGCCACAGTTTTGGGTGCTCTCTACCAGTTTCTATCCAGACAGTAAGCCCAATCTCATGATTTTGTGTTTCGTTCCACTTTTTTCTCCACTCTATCCTGAACTTTTGAATGTGATCCCTTTCAGAGCAATAGATAGTGATAGTTTGGTGCCATCTAATCTTTTCGCCGATCAATTCTTTTCGGTAGTGTGACTATGCATATTCCTTCAATCAGCTTTTGATGTTTCCTGTGTTCTTCAATATTTTGCCCATAAACTCCTTCCATTATGCCAACTCAAAGCTTAAACATACTGACGAGCATTCCAGTGACAACGTGGACACTGAAAGGGAGTGTTTACTTATTTTGAGCCTTACAAGGGCTTCCTTGAGGTGTCACTGCCATGGTAGACAACAGATATGGTGGGAAGAGTCGTGCTCACGCTAAAACTTAGTTCTCTTTCTGTCACCAGTAATGACATGACCTTGGGAAAGTGATGTGACCTCTCATGAGACTGTCTAGCTTCAGGTTAATCATGAAGATGCTGAACCATGGGACTGGTTTTAAATCTCAGTTCATTTACTAGCCATGTGACTTAGCCAAGTTATCTGACATTTTAAAGTCTTAGTTTTGTTCAAATAAATGAGGTTGGTACATACTTTACAGGATTTAGGGGCTATTTAATTAGATTCAGTATGTGAAACCATTTGCATGGTGCTTGGCACCAACTAATGCTCAGTAGGACCAAATAGATATTATTTTCTGAATCTTATCGAAAAATAGGGTTAATATTACCTGTGTTACAAACTTTGAGTGTATGAGGGGGTAAGTCCCCCAAACCAGAATTGCTCTGGACAGAGCAGAGCTTACATAGTATGCATTTTTCCCGCTTGGTGAGCATCAAGCAACTCACTGAGTTAGTTCACCCAGTGGCATTGCCTGGGAAGGTTCTTTGTGGTTACAGTGAATTTTTTCATGAAAAGCTTCCTTCAAATCTTGTTTTTTGTGATGACTGATTGTGTTAGTCTGGGTAGACTAGAGAAACAAATCCATGGACACACATATGTATATTAAGAAAACATCCCAACCCAGTCCAGTCCAAGGCCATAAGTCTGATATTAGCCCATATGTCTGATATCAATCTATAAAGTCTTCTTCAGACTCACGAAACACATGCAATGAAGCAGGACGATCACAAGCCAGTGGGTAGAAAGTCTTTGGGTCCAGTGGCGTTGTAAACATCTTAGTGTTGGCAGGGATCTCTCTGTGTGGCTTCCCTGGCTTCAGAGGTCTGGTTGCATCCATGTGGTCTGTCCGGCTCAGGGCACTAGGGTAGTTCCATGTGTCTTGGCAGCTGCAGTGTTTCCCAGGGAGTGGCAGAGACAGTCTCCCACCTCCAAAGAGGAAATACTGGAATTCCCAGCATCCTTAGGGGAAGGCTATGCCCACATAGAAGCCTCATTGGCTATCACCTGATCAACAGGCTAGATTCCACCCCTCCATGCTTAATTCTTAAATCGACAATTATATAACCACGACACTGATTTAAGATAACAGCATGCAGCTGTGAAATTTTGATTCCTGCTCAGGAAAAATGCCACAGAAACGTATGTTATGTTGAACACAGCTTACAAGGACAGAGCTATGGAAAAAACTCAAGTGTATGAGTTTTTTTTCTCTTCTCTAAAAGGTGAAATGTTGAATGATGACAAACCTCCTTCAAGACAACTTCCCAAATGAATGAAAATGTCGACTATAGTGCATTTGGAGTTCATTCCACCAGGTCAGACTGGTAATCAAGTTTTCTATTTAGAGGTTCTGAAAAGACAGCATAACTGTGTGCTACAAAAAAGGCCTGATTTGTGGCCAATGTGGGACTGGTTTTGCCACCACAACAATGCACCTGCTCACGCAGCCATCTCAGTGCGCCAGTTTTTGGCAACAAACAACTTGCCTCTCTTGCACCAGGTACCTTACTCAGCTGACCTTCCTCTGTGTGGCTTTGTTTTGTTTCCTCGAGTGAAGAGGGACAGAAAAAGACAAATTTGCTAATTTGATGATGTAGAAGTGGTGAAGAAAAAAACTAGAGAGGTGCTGTCCGCCATCCAAGCAGGTGAGTTTGAAAAATGTCTCTTGAGAATGGAATCACAGATGTGACAACTATATTAAGTGTAATGAAGGGTACTTTGAAGGTGACAAGGTTGTTTTGTAAAAGAATTTAAATACACAGCTTTGAAAAAAACCCACCCCTCGTATTTTGGGATATTATACCTGCAAGACATTCATGCACAAGCTAGACAGCATTATTAAAGGTGAATAATATTTGAGTATGCAGTCCAGTCATGGGAACAGCATGAGGAAAGGATGGGGATAGGCAGAAAGTATGGGAATATTAGAGTTGATTATAATATTGAGTATTTGTAAGGGAGTAAGGGAAATAAGGCTGAGATAGTTATTCATGGAGAGACTTGAAAGCCTGGCTAAGAAGCATATTACAGAGGCTAGGAAGCTTAGTACAGATGTTGACTCCAAGGAACATAAGTGGGAGAGAGAGGGCAAGGATGATGTCAGGAGTTAATTTGGTATTGAAAATCAAATTTGGATATGATCAAACGATTCAATTGTATGATTTGTAAATTGTATGGTAATAAAACTGTTGGGGAAAAAAAAGAAAATTTGGGGGGTGTATTAGATAACCTCCTAGATGGCTCCCAATGATCTTCATCTCCTGACACGATCTAGGAAATTCTCTTCCCTTGAGTGTAGTCTGGATCTAGTGACTTGTTTCTAATGAAGAGAACACAAAAAGACTGGGTTATAAAAGATTAAGTTTGTCCTCGCTTTTTTTCTCCTGCTCTTTGGCTTCCTCTATCTGTAGTAAGCTGCCCAGATGTTCCTACTTGGTTGAACCTTGATTGAATTGAGCATACTGCCATCAGAATAAAAGCAGAATTCTATCAGCATAGAAGAAGATGGACCTATGGATGACAGGCAGACAGCTGACTATATTTGTCTCAAGTGACTAGGTGTACAAATATGCAATGGTAGGTGCTATGAAGAATCAAAGGAGAGCTGAGCTTTTTATCAAACCTTTCAGAAATTATGTATTTCAATAAATATACTGTTTTTTAAGAGACTCAGCATAGAAGGGTAAACTGTTATCCCACTGATCCTTTGGTTACTCAATCTAATCCATTCTCCAATGAACATATTTGTCACATGTCAAATGTGCTATCAACTGTAAAGGCCAGCTCTAAAGAGTCATTCCCAACGTGATGGAGCAATATGTTTTGGGAATAAGCATTTAATCAGTTTCCCTTAAGTTATAACTTAGAAATGTAACCCTTCTTAGATGGCTATGTTCTTTTTCTTTTTAAAAACAACCACCACCACCAAATCGGTCATGTTATGGTCTCCCCTCAACATACCTTGCTATTAATGTGGTTAGGAACAAAGGTGAATTGAGGGCCAACAACATAGGATTATTTAATCTGGTAGCAAATTTTGTTTACAGGCAACATAGTCTGAGAGTATTTAGGGCAGATGAAGATCAGTGAAAGCTGAAATGGAAGATCAACTTCAGAAAAGTAGATCGTATACAGCCATGAATGATGATCTAATGGGGCTTTGACCTTTATTTCCCACCTTTGCTACAATGATTCCTTGAATCCTTTAATAGAACTGTTTATCCCCTTTTTATTAAGTACCCAGTTACTTATCTTTTTAAAAATCCATGTACAGTATTTATCTACTAAATATTGTGTTTTTTGTTTTGCAATCTTGATTAAATAATTTCTGGGGGCGGAGTCGGGGAGAGGATTGGTGTTTTGAGAGCTGACTTGGCAGTCACATGGGTGAAGATTTGAATTCAAGCTCCAGTAGTACTGGCTTTGTGGTCTTGTGCAAGTTCCTCACTCCCTCTGGAAATAACACGATGTAGGAAAACACAACGAGGCATAGTAGTTACTTGTTGGGCTGTGATCCACAAGGTCAGCAGTTCAAAACCACCAGCCACTCTAAGGGAAAAAGACAGGCCTTGCTACTCCTTCAAAGAGTTACAGTCTTAGAAAGTCATGGGACAGACGTACCCTGTCCCATAGGGTCTTCACTGAGTCCACATTAACTCGACAGTATGTATGTGTCAGGGAAACACAAGCCACAGTGTCCCACCTCAAGAGAGCACTGAACAATGACATCTGCTGTGTTGATGAAAGATGGAGATATTATAATATAAAACCATGGACAGATCTGGATTCTGCTGCGTCACTTCTGAGGACGTCCCAACTTGGGTTTGACCACATTGTCAGTGTTACTGTACACTTGCTACACGTAAATGGCATTTTTTGGGACATTCTAATAATCCCTGCCTTAGAAATAGCAGACAGATCAGGTACTTAGGAAGTTCTATTTCATTATTTGTGAAGGCCCCAACCATGTGACTCAATTGCTGAGTTGAGGGAAGGCATCATCCTACATGAAAAACTGGCAAATACTCAAGAGGTTTTGGAGGTTCTGCAGTTAGTTGATACTGTGTATTGGGGCTTAGGCACCAATCTAAAATAATTTATGCTTTCAATCAATTGCAGTTGTCAATGAGCCTGTGAGGGAACCCTTACTTGGACTGGCTGGCTTTTACTGCAACTTCGATTGCTAATACCAAAGAGTAGTTCCACAAGCAGAATATGGCATCAAGTTTCTGCATTGCAGAATATCCATGGATCCAGAGGTGTGTACCATGAAATAGCTGTGGGTGTTAGACATCTAACAAGTTGCTTTATTCTTAATTGCTGGCATTTGCTTAACTGTTTTCATAATTCTCATTTATATTTTTATGTTCCAGTTTGTTTACATAGGCCACAGTTCCCAATTGCCTTTATTTGCTTAAATGTTTCTTTAATTTTATTTGCGATTTTATATATGTTGTTTAGCTTACATAACTCATTGTTTGTAGTGGGCTAGAAATAACCATAAATCTGTATTGCTAATTAGCCTCATCCCCATGACTGATTAGTTGAGATTATGAGCCTAGGAGGAGGGCAGCCTGATAGTGAGTCACAGGATCATTGAATTCTAGAGCTGGAAGGAATCTTAAAGGCTATGGTATTTTTCAGATAGAATTCTGTGGTTTTACCTCTTTAACACTGGAGAATTATGAAAGGTTGTTTGCTCTTAACCCTTTTGCAAAAACGAGTAAGGATTTGATAACAGCTTTGAAAACAAATTGAGAGAGAGAAGAGAAAACCTAATCCATGTCTATGAGTAGCCCATAATGGAAGGTTTGACAGTAGAGCTAAAAACTTGATATGTAAATGAGCTATAGAAGAGAAGGGCATATTAATGAATGTGGAGGGATTTTCTTCTCAGGTAAGTACTGTAAGTTTAGTGAATTGTTGGGAACTCCCTTCTCAGCAGCTGTGCAGCTTGTAAGGAATTTAGCTTGCCTAACTGTACGGTTAGCTATTAGCTTTGCAGTGGGGAGTATTTAAAAGTACACACAACATATGAAGGAGAGAACCTGGAACTGAGTAGCCTACTTCATTCCAAGAATTCATCTGGCATTTAAAGAACTGCTTGTCCTACATTAAACCTTGCAGAGTAAGAGCCATTTTTCATATCCTCATATCCCTATTTTTGGTTTCAGGTAAGATAGCTTACCATGTCTGGGAATGGAGCAAGGAGACTTTTCAGGACTACCTAATCAAATGACCATCTAGAGCAGTGGTTCTCAACCTTCCTCATGCCGCTACCCTTTAATACAGTTCCTCATGTTGTGGTGGCCCCCCCAACCATAAAAGTATTTTCGTTGCTACTTCATAACTGTCATTTTGCTGCTGTTATAATCGGGTGACCCCTGTGAAAGGGTCGTTCGACCTCCCCCCCCAAGGGGTCGTGACCCACAGGTTGAGAATCCCTGATCTAGGGTGAGCTCTGTGGGTCCCAAGTGGAGAAAACGTATGTTGATGCCCCTGCTTGGGAAGTCATATTAAGAGTAAGCAAACGTGTCCACAAGAGGTAGAAGTCCAGGTCCCATAACATGATGCCTTCAGTCACATGTAGACAGAGCACAATGGAATAAGAGGGCTTGTAGATATGAAAATCTATAGCCGAAGTCACCGACATTCAGTGACTGACGTAATGGAGAACATTGACAGGAGAAATCCAGTTTATCCCTATCCAAAGTGTCTTTGGTGTAAAGGACCCGTTTTCTGTTTTTCAGTTTCAGTACATTTGGCGGCAGTAAAAGCAAATGATGCCAGAGGAGTAGTCCCTGAATCACCAGGAGTTGCAGGGTCTAAAGAGTATATGTAGTAGGCCTTGGCATTAACCCTGGTCTTCAAGCTCAGGGAACCACAGGCATCTTTTTCAAGGGAGAGCATGGTATGCAGATTTGCTCAGTTCAGACTTCGCGCAGCAACTTCCCCAACTGGTCGTCCCTCGAGGGATATAGTACAGGGTCCCAGGAGTGCCAATTCTGAGTAGCCCCCTCTCAGTTACTATGGTGATCGCGGAGGGGCGGGGCTACTACCCGCTCCTTCCCCGCCTCCGCCCAAGAGATTTCGAACACTCCAATTGGGACCCCTTTCTTTTGCCTCTGTCCCGCCCTTCCTTGCTTCAAGAGCGATGCGATTGGCCCGAACAGGCGATGGGTACTGAGGGTACCACCTCTTGGCAGGAAAAGCGGGAAAGTGTACCCGGCGCTGTCCGAGGAGTGAAGCTCACAGACCCTACAGGGAAGCACACGGTTAGCTTTAAAGAAGAGTTGCTTCCTGTTCCACAAACAACCCTCAAATCCTTAAAGACTGATAATATTTGGAAGCTCGAGGGAGGGGGGATGCCCAATATGTTAGGGCAGGAGTGGACATTATGGGGGGGAGGGCACGACGGGGGTGTTAAAATCCTCGAGCGCGCCCTCCAGCGCTGAGGATCAGAGCCCAGAGGGGGGCGGGCCAAACCACGGGGGCGGTACTAGTGGCCACGGTGGGAGGGACAAGGTCCAATGAGTGCGCGCACCGCCCCCGGGGGTGGGGCGTTTAGGCGCGCTCCCCCGCCCTCCTCGCTCCCCTCCTCCCACCTCCCGGCGCCACGGCCGCAGTGAGTGAGTGGCACTGGCAGCCTGTCAATCCCTCAGCCGAGCGGCCTTCGAGCCCGGTCCGTGGCGGCTGCTGGCGGTGTGCGCGGGTCTGGCTGTGGCGGCGGCGACTTCTCCCGCC
>NW_022103919.1:478742-488742 GCF_000313985.2 Echinops telfairi
TCGGCGGCCGGGCGGGGTTGGGCTGGCTGCACTCCTGGGAAATGGAGTCCCCTTGCCCGGCACCAGGGCGATGGGTGGCTCCCCGGCCGGTTCTGGTGCCGGCGGCCAAGTTCTCGGGCAAGGGAGGGCCCCGCCGTAAACTTTGAGAAGCTGTCACCCTTCGCCGTCCGCCCCGGCCAGCGGTTTGACTCGGGCGCCTGCTGGCTCCTTCGAAGGGTGGGCGCGGGAGCCCCTCCATGCCCGTCCGCACCTCCGGGTCCCTGTAGCTACCTTTTGCATTCTGGCTCCCAGTGCGGGTTCGTGCCCAGCGGTCGCCGTAGCTGCTGCCTACCGGCTGTCGCCAACTCGTCAACTTGAGTTTTCTCTTGACTTCCAAGGGTTCCACCGAGCTTTCCAAAACAGGGGGCTGGAATTAAATCTTGAATCTAACTTATAGGAAGGCGCCATATTATTCCATAGGTGATGCTAATACCTTTGTGTTTTGCTATTTGTTTTTTAGGAAACATGCCCTGAACTGTCACAGAATGAAACCCGCGCTCTTCAGCGTCCTGTGTGAGATCAAAGAGAAAACAGGTAAGATGCTGCGCCCCCCCGCAGTGGGCATGGAGACCCCCGAGGTGAGGTCGGAGCTACTCCTTCCACTCTCCAGTTGAGAGCTGCTGCTTTTGGGCACCGCCATCTTTGATCATTCTCTCCTTCCCACCTTCTGATCTTGAGGAAAAAAACAAAACAAAAACCTGCAATAAATCTGAAGTCGATTTCTCAGTTCTGCTCCTGGTGTAAAATGAAGTGTAGATGCGTACGGGTCGCAGTCCCTAGATGGCTACCCCTGGCTGCAGGCAGGGAGGGGGACCCTGAGCGCCAGCACCCCTCTCCTGCTTCTTTTGCCTTGTTTGTATGTCAGTTTTTAAAGGGAGCAAAGGGAGACTGGATGTCAAAGACAGATTCCTGGGGAGAAACATCATCGGCTGAACTTTATTTTACTTAGACAGTCTTAAGCTTCAGCTCCTCAGACAGAAGAATAGTTACAATTAAACAGACCCCACTAGCATGTTTAAGTTAATGTTTTTGGTGCAAAGAATACTTTTATGAAGTGAGGGAGGGGTTATTGATGTGTCTAGACATGTATTATATTACATCTATTACATCTTATTAAATTTTATGCTTGAAGTTATCACATTTTTGCATGTACTTAATACAATAAAGTAGAAAACGGTTCGAAGATGTAGGTTAAACAATTTTTTGACATGTTCAAGTCAGGGAATATATGAGGAAATGGATTTTGTAAAGTGCTGGAATGAACATTTTTGGCAATTCATTTCAATTCAACTTTCTTGTTAGACTTTCTTATTCGGAAGCTATTTTAGACTTGAGGTGAATGTAGAGGTGCAAGCAGAAATTTTATTTAGATGCTTTCTTATGTGTTTGACAAATAAGTATATCAAATGTACTTTACTGTTGATGTCTTTATTTTTCTTTGTGTGTGTTGGATATATGGTATTTTTAAAGTTGCCATGTTTTTTTTAAGTTGGGCCAAAGAAGAAAAGTTAGAGTCCAGGATATTCGTATACCCAAGTGATGCTCTGTAAAATGTGATTGGTTTTAAATTGAGCATACCTTTAATAGCATACTGCACATGGTTGTTAAGTTGATGGGCCAGTTGCCCTCCTTTAAAACAGATTTTTTTACTTTGTAATATTACTCGGATCCTAACTATAGTCAAGAGAAAATGGTGGGTTATTGCTGTCTATTAAAATATATGCTACAACCAGAATAGCAAATATTTAGAGAGCCTGAGTGTACTTTCCCCGCTTTTTATTCACACAGTGTGCGTGGTTTGTTGAGGTTGAATATTTTACATTTTTAAAACCCTAGGCATTTTAAAATACCAACTTTTATTTAGTGCTGATTTTTTTAGCTAGCCTTTTAGAAAGCATGTGATTTCAGAAAGTAGACAATTTTGACCTTACTAGGATTATTAGGAGTCAGAATCAACTCAGTGGCAGTGAGTTTCGTGGAGCATAGCTTAAGACATCAAGCTTTAAATCTTGAAGATTCTGATTTTAGAAACTGAAATATGCGTAATTCTCTGTAAATTACGTCGCTTAATGTCCAAGGGTTTTCTTACTATCAGGCCTCCACTTCAGTTTCTGCTGACAGCTAAGCACTGGGGTATTGACTGTGTTGTGAATATTAAGATTGATTTAACTTTATACGGCATATGGTACTAGGGAGAGGGGATTGATACTCCTCTCATTACTTCTCATGATTTGTATTTTTTTCTTTTTAATTTTTTCAGGGGGGCGGTGTGTGTCTTTTTAAAGTATTGGCTTTAGCCAGCTTGAGAACCTAACCCAGCAAACTCCTTTTCTTGTTTAGACATTTAGCAGCAGGCAGAGTTCAATTAGGAAGCATAAGCCCTCTGGTTACTTATTTGCACAGGACTCAGCTACACCATTCTGAAAGGAAAGTATAGTCAACCACATGTCAAAGGTGAGTTACGGAAAAGAAGCAAGTCTTTTCAGAGTCTGGGATTACTGGTAGAGAGAGCTTTGGTAGGACTCTTGCTATCTAAGAAGCGAAGAGTAAGTGACAAAGGAAATTTTTTGTGTTTTGAAAATTGTGAGGCTTTCAGTGATAACTTGTAAATTAGATACTCTTTTTGTGCTTTGGCCAGCGGATCCAAGTTTGCTCGTTATCTCTTTTGTAAAGAGGCAGCAGCCCACAAAGAGTACAGGCTGCTGTCTGGGCAGAGGCATCTTTCTGCCCAGCCCTCTCTAAGCTTGAGAGAGACGGGGAATTTAAGTACTGAGTGATTGATGGGGGCGAAGCTCTTTCTCTCTTCTCCCCACAGCTTCATCTCCAAAACTGCTCTTAGAAGGAGATAGGAACACCGGATTCAGAATCCTTGTTTTTAAATAAAACAGCTGTAGATATTAGGGTTACTAAAGCAAGGAAAACGGGACAGTGGATTCCAGGGCCTACCCCATCCCCCGTCTGTTCCCACACATGGTTCTGAAACATCTTTCTTGTATAAAACAAACATAAAATGTGTATATTATATAATGCTTTTTAAAGACAATTTTATTTAATCTAATGATGTAGCAACCAAAGATTAATTCTTCACAATCAGAAGAAAGTTTACCTTGTCATTTGTAATAGAAACCAGGAACATGATGTGATGGCTCTCTTCAGCATTCATGGGACTTGATGAGTGGGGTGGGGGGGCGGGGTGGGGGCGAACTGTCACATCAGTGGAAAATGTCATGTCAATTGTGCTTCTTCTAAAATAAGATAAAATCATTAAAAGAAGCAAAGTTCTATGTATTTGTAGATCTGCCAGTAGATTTTGAGATTCCTGATCAGGCAGTGAACACTGCCAGTTTTGATGACATGAGGAATTTAGTTTGAAAAATATTCCTCCCATCGCCCCTCCCATATAAAAAAGGGGTATCTTTCCCTCTAACAGATAAATGGGTTATCTATCACAATTATATTATTTTCTTGTTTAAAGGTAGGAAAAGTACACTTTTACTATAAGATATTTGCTTTTTCTCAAAAATGTATTCTTTTTGTAAAAAATTATCAGCCCATTCTTTTGGGCAGAAATGTCTCGTTATTAAATTGTGATACATATGTATTTTGAAAGCAACCACAAAATTAAAGACTTTAAAATCAAGATATTTTTTCTTTTAAACTAAATAAGCAACCAGTCACGTAAGTGTTGATAATGCTAAGATTTTTCTTTGTTTTTAGCCATGTTTTGCCTCCTATCTTTTATTAAACTTAAGGTCTCCTTATCTGCGTACTTCTCTTGGTGTTGTCCCTGGCTTTTTTGGCTACCTTAATCTTGATAAAGTGCTTTCCTTTGTGATGTATTTCATCCTCATACATTTTCTTACCAAAACCTTTAATTATGGGAGTTTGCATGAAGGAGGAAATGGTTCTTTGTCAAGTAAAACAAATTATTTTTAATTTTGGGGGGTACAGAATTCCAGCATCTTAATATGTAATCTGAATTCTATTATTGTGAAAGGATATTTTGCATTTTAATAATAATAATAAAATCAACACAACTCCTTCCTTTTTAAACGTAGGTTAAAATACTTCATGTTGAAAGCTGCCAAACAAACTCTGATTTATTGCCACCACAAACCCTAAATAGCATTCATTTACTAGTAATGTCTAATGGCATACATGATGGTTTGCCAGATTTGTGGCCTTTGTGAGGCTTATAAGCAGGACTGACTTGGGAAGATCATAAAACTTAATGAACTTCTCTACTGCAGGAGGTGTCCGCAGGGGAGGAGAAAGGCCTGCTTGGCTGATTGGGCTGGTTGAAGTATTTTTTATGTTTAAGGAGAATAAAATGAGTCCTAAAATGTTTTACTTTTAAAGAAACCTTCCTTAGAAAAGAGTCAAGAATTTTAGATAACAAAACTAGATCAAGAATATATTTTATAAGTGAATTTTAAAATATACATTTAGGATATTATGTCAGACTAAACATTTTGTTTTTATAGCTATAAATGTGACTAGCTTTCAGAGGGACAGGGCACTACTCTTAGTGAACACCTGCCCATGTTATGAACTCAAAGGTTTAGAAACTCATCAGAGTCTTCCTTTTTTTGTCCATGTGCCATTCTGGTTTCTTCGTCGTGCACAATGTAAAAGTTTCTTATACTTTCTTGGTATGGTGAGTGCCATATCATTCTTTTAAATGATAATGCATAAAACCCAAATTCATCAAGTGATAATTTAAGAAGGGCGAAGATTGTTATATGTGGGACTAAATGTTGTCCTATATAGTGAATATATTCTATTAAATTTATCTTGTAATATTTCTAATTTAAGCATTGCTTGTTCCACACTTCTCAAAACAAATGTTCTATTCATAATTGTGTTTTAATAAAGTTCTAGTAAAAAAAAAACCCAAACAACTTTGTATTCAGGACACTTGAAAATACAGCAAATACATGTAGCAAGAAGAGAATCTTGAACCCCCATGAACTCAGCTTCAGCAATCAGCAACACTTGACCAATCTTGTTTTCTTTCTAAGTCCCTGTCTCCCAAGATTATTGTGAAGCAAATTTTAATGAATCTTTAATGTCTATAATTTCATATAAATTTCAGACACATAGCCTGTTTAAATTGAAAATGTCAAATGATTAAACAGGAAAAAATACAGTTATTAAATCTTGTAAATGCCATAAATTACATTGTTTTTCCATAAAATTTTCCTTAAGGCAATTTAAGAATATTTCTTTTAAAAATCAAGCGTTCTCTTTATTTTCATAGATCCATATAACTTACTAGAGGTCGTGTAAGAAATTTTAAGGGAGAATGCGGTAGTGTTTTTGTAAACTTCTCTTTACACTTAACCTTCTCCCACCTTTGTTAATGCATGCAGTGTAGTCAGTGAAAACCTGGGGGAGGAGGGTAATGGGTTACAATGTCATGAACTCAAATATTTTGAAAGTATTGAAAGTGTAGGGCTATGTTCTAACTTTTTTTTTCTTTTTCAAAATAAGATCTAGAACCCTCTTGTCGATATTAACTTGTTCTGTATAAATAATTTGTGCCAAAAAAAATAATTTGTGCCTCATTGTTTTAGTGCACTTCATTTTCTTTTAGATTTGTAGAGTTTTGGTATATTTTTACTTGTGGCTTTACTATATTTTATTAAATTACCTAATTCATTTTGTGTCGAGTATATTAATATGGCAAAGGAGGCTCTGACTTGTTTCATATAGTGTACTGGTTCATCAGGTTTCATAAATTATACTTGCATACATTTTTCAATTATGATGATTTTCCTTTTAGTTTTGCCTATACTTTTGGATTTCAATTGATAAACTTTGTAAAATACCAAGGCAAATTTAAATTTAATATCTTAGTTGGATTGCTTGTATTTTGATACTTCATGGTTGCTTGGTATAAGGATGAAATTACGTGAAGAGTGGCTATAAAGTATTGAAACCTCATTTAATGACCCACACTTTAAATCAATCATCACAATTTTGTACTCATGAAGTATCTATTCGGAATACTTAACACATCAACATATAAAGTTAAATAAAGATTTAGATTATTTTCCCCTTATTCAAAAGTGTATTGACATGTTTAGATATTTATTATTCCAATATTGACATTAGGAGAATAATGTTTTATTTGTTTTCTCAGCAGGCTTGTGTTTTAACCATTTATCAGTGTGATCAGCATGATATAGGTAGTAACTGACTAAGAAAGCTTGCATACCCTCACCCACTATGTTGACCTTTTTGAGCACTTAGTCTACTTCAGTAGGCCGTTTGAGTCCTTAAGTATGAAGACAATAAATAATGTCCATCACTATTTGGTATAAATTTGATCACTTTTTCAGACTTGGCTATTACAGATTTTTAAGAAGTTATAGAAGTTAATCAAACAAATTGCTGTCAGAACTAGGTAGTAGAGTTATATTTAGTAATACCTTAATCAGTCATGTTTGAATGGGCCACAGGAAAAGTACACTACCATTTTAGCCTTTGGAAACAACAGATTAGAAAAGAAATTTCATTAACCTTCAACACTTGATTCTAATTATTCCCTTTGTAGGCAAAATAGTAACCAGAATCCAGTCTTTTATTTTCCTTTTCATAGAAAAATTCCGGACACATAATATACTTATAATTTTTGTTGGTAACTGTAGTTTGCTTTGGGATTAAATTTTGAATCTGTATCTAGCAAATACAATGACATGCTAGAATGTGCTAATTTGAGTTGTCATAGCATCATTTTTTAGAGCTTGACAGTAATTAATCAGTTTCAAAACAAAAGTAAAAGTGATCATGGATAGGAATAATTGTTATAAGCTTTATACTTCTTGTTTTCTTTTAAGTACTTTAAAATGTTACAGCTGTTTTGCGCAATAATCCTTTTTGTGTGATCATATTAATGAGGAGTTGGTAGACAATGTAATCCTTTTAATACTGATGATTCTACACAATGTTTAAGCCATTACTTGGGAGAGTCAACATATGTTATGGCAAATGATTTTTTTTGTTTTGTTTTGTTTTATGTGATACATCAGTTTCAAAGCATATTTCTTAGGCATCAGAGTCCAGCAGGTGGCTTTTTACATTAAAAAAATCATAAATTTTAAAAACCCATAAAGTTTTATTTCAAATTCAAATTAACTAATTGAGAATGTCAACATTTCCACTGTCTCTGTATTAACATTTATAATAGAACAAATGGTTGCATATAGAAATTATCTGCAACATAATCTAAATTAAGATTCTAAACAGACATTACAGATGCTGGTAACTTTGGCAATTATCATTTTGTTTGGTGAACAGTAGTAAAACAGTGTGCGGTAAAAGTGTTTAGAGAGAGAGGATAAATAAATTGAACAGTTTTGCAATGCAAAGTGGTTTGTGGTGTTTTTGAGGATTTCTTGGCTCTCTCTTAACTGCTATTGTGAGCCTGGAGCAGATTTCCCCATTGCTAATGCCCTAGAAGTATTAATTCACTTTGATATGCTAATTAGAGGGCATTATGCAAGAAATGAGATTAAGTGGCAGCATGAAGCCATTTGCCTGTCAGTAAATTGAGAGCTTTAGCATCAGGAGGAGCTTTGTTTTCTTTTTTTTTTTTTTTTTTAAGTTTCTCTTGGTTTTGCATATAAATAAATTGATTGAAAGGTCTAGAGAAGCTTCTAGAACATTGGTTGATTTCCGGCCCCACCATGATTATTTAAATATAATTTTAAAAACTTTTGAATATTAATTGACTTAATTGGACATACCAAAAATGAAGTTTTCATTGTATTTTCTTCGTATGAAGACCTACTAAGGATGTACTTAGACTTTTTTCCCTAAGGCATAATGTCAACAACATGCCTATTATCAGCTCTTTGCAGAAGTGTGTTTGTAACTGTGTGTTTGTTCACTAAAGTCTTCAATAAATGAAACTTTACAAGGAATTTTCTTTACTAGGGAAGGATGAAGGAAGTTTTTGAATTGAGCTTTAGGAAATTATATTAAATGAGCATTAAAATGCCCCCTTGAACCTACATATGCGGGAGGGATCAAAATCAGTGTTTAAACTGCTTTTTAGACAATTTGAAGAATTTATGTTTTAGTATAGATCTGATATTCATGATTATTGTATTACCATATAAACTCGTGTATAAGCCGAGTTTTTCAGCACATTTTTTAATGCAGTTTTTGTGGTAAAATTAGGTGCCTCGGCTGATGTTAGGGTCGGCTTATACTTGAGTACATACAGGTATTTGATTTTGAAATTAAAGATGGAGTTTTTTACTTGAATCTGATTTTGCTGAGTTTTATGGTTTAAGCCTGGCCTTTGATACTCTCTAATTCCACTTTGTGGTTTTCTGTATTTTTTTGGAAAATGCATGAATGAATACTAGAGTGGGAGTGGGTAAGGGAACGATGACAGAACTTCTCTGGACCTATGAATGATTTAAGGTTTCTTCAAATTAGTGCTCCTGTCTGTGTAAACACATTATCACTAGAGGTAGAGTTGCAAATTCTTACCTTAACTATGACCCATGAGTGTGACTAGGTGAGGTAGAGGATTGGATAAGACATTCCTACTGGGACTAGATTCTAATGTAACTAGAGTAACACCACTGTAGTTGTTACTCTAGACCCAATCAATGTAGCTTCTCTTCAGAGCCATATGGATTAGTTAGCCCACAGCTGTTATGCTTGCACACTACTGAGGTGTGCATGTGTGGTGCCTTTTAATGTTAATGGGAGTTAGGAATGTGCACACAGCGAGGGCTATGAGAGTACTGAGACAAAAGTCTTGATTATATTTGTTGGTGAAGAGGACTTAGTGTACGTACTTACACATTAGCAGCTTTTCTCAAGGAAAACTTGGTCATTGTGAATGCTCATTCCCTTGTCTGGCTCCCCAAACTAGTTAAATCAATAAATCTTCATTACATTCTCATTACTTGCAAAATTTCATTTAAAACATGAAGTTATTTCTAATTGAAATGGGAACAAAAAGCTTTTGAAATTGCATACTATATTTAAACAAAAAGGTTTCTCCAGATTTTCAGATGTACTAAGTCTTACAAATAGGAATTTATAGAGGGATTACTGGGGAGAGACTCCTAGAATACTTGACTGGCATTTGAAGAAATCTTTGCATTAAAAAAAGAAAGAAAGAAAGAAATGGCAAGCTTATGTGTGCATCTTAAATAGAGGCCTTTATTACCTGGGTGTCCTCAAATGAGAAAGAATTGACTTAGGCTGTCTTTTAAGTTTGGTTTCTCTTTCTTTCCTCTTTGTTTCTTAAAAGAAAGAAAAAGAACTAAGGATGAAACTAGTTGGAATTCATAGTCAGATATATCATTTTCAACGTGGAATAGGAACTAGGGCAGGAAATTGATTTTATATTTATTATGAAAGCAAGAACTCTGCCACCAACTGACAGACATCCATGTTTTAGTTTTGTGATAATTGTTCACAGACATTACTCCACACTTTGGCCCACAGTATTTATAATGTTGATTGAGAATGTTGGTTCAGTAAAAGGTCTTTGTATAATGAATATCTTTAATTAAACCAAGTAATATAGGAATATTTTATTTTTCTTTTACATTGGATCTTGGGTCCAGGATTAACTGTCTGTACTGGTAAGAACAAGGTACTATAATAGATTGTACAATGATTTTTCTGGCTTCATGGATGTATTTATTACCATTTTTGAACAAATTATACTAACATGAAAAGTTGTGTTTGAAATGATTGTGTGCTAGATAAGGCGATACATTATAGGAATGGTTGGGTTTATGGAGCTTTATGTAGAGGTTTCCTCAGAAATTATAGCACAGTGCTGTCACTATAAAACTCAGTGATACAGTTGGTAATAACATACAGTGAAGGTATTTTAGATTTTCACTTGTTATTCAAATAAGTGAGAACTATCAAGTTTTTCTCATCATATTTCTTTGTTGGAATCAGTAGAGAAAAAATGATA
>NW_022103919.1:493742-496969 GCF_000313985.2 Echinops telfairi
CTAAAACAAGGAGAATGATTGGATCTAAAGCGGTCAGAAAAACAAACAATATTGTGAAGGAGTTTGATGGATCTCTATATTTAGGGATACAGAAATGTTATTAATTAAATTCGAGTAGATTTTTTTTGGACTGGAGGTAACCTTCTATAAGATAATGCCTTTAATGCCTGGCCAAAGACTACCCCCCCCCAAAAAAAAAAAAAAAACACAACAAAAAACAAGTGCCAATAAAATGGCAATAAGCTTCTTTGAACTGGATACAAACTGTGCCTTTAATATTAGAAATAACTAATTTTTATTCCTTTGTATATAAAGTGTTTCAACAAAAATGCAGTGCAGAAATCGAGCCAATGGAGTAAAATATTTTATCTTCAATTAACCCAGCTTGAGAAAAGCAATAGCTCTTACAGTCTCAAATTTTTGTTTGAAATGCCTTTATTTTCTAACTTAGATTAAACGATTCTATAATAATAACATTCATATTTTTGGATTATCCAGATTAACAGAATCTTTTGTGTTACATGTGTTGGTCTTTAAATTGGTCCTGCAGAAATGAACAAAAAAGATATTGTTACCGATTACATGTAAACAGCCTTAATCATTCAAAAGGATGTGGAGAAGAGTATTTCTATAGTGTGATGCCAGAGAAAATGGCAACCTGCCAAAGCTAGGTGCAAGCTCTTGTTACATGGAAGGGTTGGGCCTGTTCTCATTTCTTCCTGAAATGGCTTAATTGGTGTCAGCACCCCAGGGATAAAGGGCTCCAACACTGAAATCCACACGATTCACCCTGTCTCTGCTCAGTGTAGGGAAACTGGTAACAACTGGTGGTGAATGAGGAGTGAATGGTGCTATAACAATACTCGATGATGTTTGGGATGACAGAAATTAATACGCACTTGCTTGAAGAAAGCAATGATTAATGGCAGTGAGCACAGGAACGCTGTCCCCTCCTTTTGCTCCACTTTGATGAGGATTGAAAAGCAAAAGGCTGTTTTCATTTTCTGTAGAAAGCAGAGGTCACACAGAGTACATTATAGCAATTTTTCCTCTCTTTTTAAAAAATTTCATAAATATTATGATAAGCATAGATTAGATCGATTTTTTTATGAAAGCTTAAAAGGATATTTTATGTAATGTAAACATTGTTGTTTATGCATAAAGGAATCACACATTCTTCTTTTCACTTGGTAGATCATTCCCCTTCATGTCAGAATAATTAGTATAATTAGGAATTTAAAAAGCCCACAAACATATAGTTGTATTTGTGTGGCATACCATTTTATAACTGAGACTCCAAAGGCTTAGTTTTTTACAGACTGTTAGGACAGGAGAGGGAAAGGGGATGTTGCAGGGGCTTTCACCTTTTTCCTCCCCCTACCCTCAGTTTTTCTCAGTGAATGGTTGACGCAAATATATTTTGCAAGGTACTTGCACTTGTCAGCAGCTTTCTTAGCCATTTGATAAAGATTCTTTATTCTACAAGAAAGCCTGAAATAACAGAACAGTACTTTGGATAATGAATTCTTCATCTGTGGAGAACTTTAAAACAAAGTACAGTGTTGGCATTTTTTTTCTTTTGAGTGAGAAGGCTGATATATCTTCTGGATCCGACAGGAAGACATAAATTAATAGAGTTCTGGAGTTCAGTTTCTCATTAATAATCCATTTTGTCATGGTTCCTGGCATTGTCAGCCTAGTAACTGGTTCATATTTTGCTAAAGGATAAAAGCAGATTATGTCTTAACGCACAAAGCAAGAATAAAGAGTATCTATCGCCTTTTGGGGGCAACTATGTGCTATAAAAATATTGTTTTGCAAAAAGTACTATTTTTAGTAAGACATTTGCTGTAGACTTATCTTAAATAAAGCTTTTAAGATCTGAAAATAGTTACCAGAACGTTAGAATATTTGTTTTAGATCCTTGCTTAGAGTTGCCTTTGCTGACTATTTGCACAGGTTTGTCTTTTGGGGGCAGTTTATGGTAGACATACTCCTGTTTTTATCTTTCATTTTTGAACAGTGGAGGTTAGGGTTTAATTGCAGCTCAAAGAGAATGCAGAAGAGTCAGGTTTTCTCTTTGGACTGGTAATTCTTGATAGTCTTTTACCTCTGCCTAGTCCCTGGACATGGGACTGGATCCTTTATGATTGCAGAGTTTTTACCCAGCTGGAAAACTCTGCTAATAAAATAAAGCAATAATGTCCTTATTTCTAATTTGACAGTCCTTTAACAAATAATTACCTTTCCTAAGGAGGTCTCAGGACAGATTTTACATAGGCAGCATACCTGGCCAAAAGTTCTTGTAAATACTGTCATTGTTTATAGTCTTTTAAAGAAATTAGTTTTTGTAGCAAAAGAAATACCACACTCTTCCTGATATTTGATGATATGGTTACTTGGGAACAAATCTATCTATCTATCTAAAGGTAGACTGCAAGCAAGTTAAAGAGAAATGTGCACAAATAATTGTTTCTCCTCACCCCTTGGATTTGAGAATCATTTAAAAATATCTGACTTGTAAAGCATAGTTTTAGAAATACCATAAATACTCGAGTATAAGTCAACCCGAGTATCAGCTGAGGCACCTAATTTTACCACAAAAACTGCATTAAAAATGTGCTGGATCCCGACATGATCGCTGAAGACAGATGCGTGCATAAGCAAACGTGGCGAAGAACGCTGATGGTGCCATATAGCGTCTGGGGTCTTAAAGGCTTGAAGGAAAACAAGCAGCCATCTAGCTTGGAAGCAACAAAGCCCACAGAGAAGAAGCACACAAGCCTGTGTGAATACGAGGTGTTGAAGGGATCAGGTAGCAGACACCAAAGAACAAAAACCGTCATTGTGTGATCACCTTCCCCACACAAACGCTGAAGACGAATGTGTGCATAAGTAAGCGTGGTGAAGAAGGCTGATGGTGCCCGGCTATCGAGAGATACAGCATCTGAGGTCTTAAAGGCTTGAAAGTAAACAAGCGGCCATCTAGCCCAGAAGCAACAAAGCCTACATGGAAGCAGCACACCAACATGCGTGATCATGAAGGGCCAAGGGGACCAGGTTTCAAGCATTAAAGGCGTGAAGGAAAAAAAAAAAATCATTGGGAATGAGGGGAGCGCGTGATGGGGACCCAATGCCCATCTGTAGACAACTGGACATCCCTTGCAGAGGGGTAGTGGGGAGGAGATGAGTCACTCAGGGTTCAGTGTAGCAATAATGAAACTCAA
>NW_022103919.1:497185-498735 GCF_000313985.2 Echinops telfairi
GAAACACTGGGCAGTGTAAGATAAGATAAAATAATACTTTATAAATTATTAAGGGTTCATGAGGGAGGGGGGAATGGGGAGGGGGGGAATGAGCTGATTCCAGGAACCCAAGTGGAAAGCGAATTTTGAGAATGGTGAGGACAACGAATGTATAAGTGTGTTTTACACAATTGATGTATGTATAGATTGTGATACGAGTTGTATGAGCCCCAATAAAATGATGTTTTTAAAATGTGCTGAAAAACTCGGCTTATACATGAGTATATACGGTAGACAACTAAAATGTTTCATCTTTGATTCTTGGATCTTGTGTCACCATTTGAGATTACCCTGGCATTATTAAAGTTACTGATTTTTAAATCTTCAGATAATACATGTGGGGTGTGCAGTCTCATAGATGTGGAGTATATAACTGAGGTAAGTTACGAGAAGGAGAGAAAGGTCTATATAGGTTATAAGATGAAAGGAGTATATTATGACCTAATTTGAAAAATAATGGAAGTTTTATTTATTTCTACTTACAAGGGCTTATTATAATTTGTAAATCTTGATGCCTTTTAAGGCATTAATGTTAATCATTGCATAAAATTGGTCTAAGCTAGTATGTTTTAAAGATTTATTTAGAAATGAAAAGGTATTACTTTTGTTTCCCATTCTCTAGAGACTATAAGCTTCTAGAGGACAGGAACTATCTATCTGTATCTCTTAAAAGTATAGAGATACATGTTTAAGTTTATTCATCATGTAAACATATTGATGGAGTCAGTGGATGGTACAAATGGTTAATGTGCTTGGCTGCTAATAGAAAGCTTGGAGGTTCAAGTATACACAGGTGCTTGATAGCCTGCTTATGAAAAAATCAGCCATTGGAAAACTATGGAGTCACAGTTCTATAACACAGAGGGTTGCCATAAATCTGATTGACATCTGCTCAATATATATATATATTTGAATATGTTTTTATTAACACCTAAGACATGTTCAGTAACTTACTTTTAAATAAAGAAAAAGTACATCATTTTCCACACATTTAATAGTGCTCTGATGAATCTGTTACATTCGACATGCTTTTTTCTAATCCTTTGTATAGTATTTTTTGTTAACTATAGCAACTATATACAATATGAGAAAACCATCATAGCTACTTAACCTGGATGTCAAATAATTGATTTGTAAATTATATTTAAAAGTAATTTCTATTATAACTGCTTTCATTATTATCATTACTAATAATATTTATTCTTAAAAAAGTCTGTGATCCATCTTCCCGACATGATCACTGAAGACAAATGTGTGCATAAGCAAATGTGGTGAAGAAAGCTGATGGTGCCTGGCTATCAAAAGATATAACATCTGGGGTCTTAAAGGCTTGCAGTTAAACAAGCAGCCATCTAGCTCAGAAGCAACAAAGCCTGCATGGAAGAAGCACACCAGCCTGTGTGACCATGAGGTGTAGAAGGGATCAGGTATCAGGCATCAAAGAACAAAAAATCATTATTATTGTGAATGAGGGGTGGTGCAGAGTGGGGACCCAAAGTCCATGTGTAGAC
>NW_022103919.1:498835-511370 GCF_000313985.2 Echinops telfairi
ATCTAGCTCAAAAGCAACAAAGCCCACAGGGAAGAAGCACACCAGCCTGTGTGAGCATGAGGTGTCGAAGGTATCAGGTATCAAAGAACAAAAAAATCATATTGTAAATGAGGGGGAGTGCAGAGTGGCAGAGTTGCCAACGCCCATCTGTAGGCAACTGTATACCCCATTACAGAAGGGTCTCCGGGAGGAGATGAGTCAGTCAAGGTGCAGGGTAGCAACGATGAAACATACGATTTTCCTCTAGTTCTTAAATGCTTTCCTCCCCCACTATCATGATCCCAGTTCTACCTTACAAATCTGGATGGACCAGAAGGATGTACATTGGAACAGGAAACAGGGAATCCAGGACAGAAGATCCTTTCAGGACCAGTGGTGAGAGTGGTGATACCTGGAGGGTGGTGGGAAGGTGGGGTAGAGAGGGGGAACCGATTACAAGGAACTACATATAACTTCCTCTCTGGGGGACGGATAACAGAAAAGTGGGTGAAGGGAGACATCGGACAGTAAGATATGACAAAATAATAATTTATAAATTATCAGGGTTTCATGAGGGGCATGGGGAGGGAGGGGGAAAATGAGCTGATATCAAGGGCTCAAGTAGAAAGCAAATGTTTTGAGAATGATGATGGCAATAAATGTGCTTGACACAATCGATGAATGTATGGATTGTGATAAGAATTGTGTGAGCCCCCAATAAAATGATTTAAAAAAAAGTCTGCAATGAAATTTATGTTAATATCCATAGAGCTGAATATCACTTGAAATTTTGCTTTAAAACTGGGTACTATAATCAGTAATCTGTTTGATGGGTAGGAAAAACTTGTGTGTTTCCAAAAAGTGGTTCTGAATTGTGATGACTTAAGACTTGTTTCACTCTACAGTTGGGAAGGACATTTGTTTTAGTACATGATGGTGAAATCTCAAAGAGGAGATTTTAACGAGATAGTTTGCTGACACAGAATATTTTGTGTATTTTGACTTTCAAGTTCTATCATAAGTTTGATTTATATTCATTTTATACTATATACTTTATAGCTGAGTTTTCTATCTTTAAGGTACAAAAATCCCAGTTTAATGATAAGTTAATAATCTTCAAAGGTGACAGTTTGGTCATAAGTATTTGACTAGTACAAAGGTTAATTTAAGATTATTTAAAAAACACTGTGATTAGGAAATGTTACAATGAATGCTAATTTTAAGAAGATTGGGAACATAAAAATATAGTAAGTTATCATTGATTTAATTACTTTAGTCTTATGTAGTTTTGGACTTAATTCAAACACTAGTTTGTACTGCTGATATTGTTTATTTACTTATTATTTTGAACTAACCTCTGATATTCATGTAGTAAGACCTAGGAAATCCTTGTTTGGAGTAACCTTTAGAGCAGTGGTTCTCAGCCTTCCTAATGCCGTGACCCTTTAATATAGTTCCTCATGTTGTGGTGAGCCCTAACCATAAAATTATTTTAGTTGCTACTTCATAACTAATTTTGTTTCTGTTATGAATCGTAATGCATAGACTATCTGATATGCAGGATGTATTTTCATTGTTACAAATTGAACATAATTAAACAATTTAGACCTCTATAAATGTCCTTTGCCTCCTAGTTCTTTCCTCTATTTCCTTTTACTTTCCTCTTGTCCCACTATCATGCTGAGCCTTCATTTGGGTTTCAGTAATTCCTCTGGGTTACATTGCCCTTGCTGAATCCCTACCAGGCCTCTCACACCCTCCTTGCCACTAGTTTTGGATCACTTGTTGCTCCCTTATCCCTGGGTTGGTCAACACTACCTCCTTTCACCGCCTTCCCCTCTTCCATGTCCCCCGGAAAACCATTGTTTCCTCCAGACTGTTCATCCAGCCTATCTTATCTAGATAAGATAGATCTGCAGAGATAATAATATGCACCAAAAAACAAGGCATAGCAAGACAAAGCGCTAAAAGAGAACACAACGATGACAACAAAGAAAACCAATGACCAAGAAAATAATAAATTAATTAAAGAAAAAAAAAGAAAGAAAAACCTGTAAATAGCCCAAGGTCTGATTTTTGATCTCTAGGCGTGTCTTCCAGTTGAGTCTGATGGGGTGCTATACTCTGACCCCAAAGTCTATCCTTTGCACTCCCTCGGGAGCTCCTTGCTCTGCTCCCCGAGTTGCTCTGCTGCATGCCTTTGGTGTTTTGCCTTGGTGTGGTGGGGTCAGACTGGGCCAATCCTGACACAGTCTCCAGAATTAAACATAATTAAAGCATAGTGATTAACCACAAAACAATATGTAATTATATATTGTGAAATATTTGTGTTTTCTGATGGCCTTAGGTGATCCCTTGTGAAAGTCGTTCGACCCCCCGCCCCCAAAGGGGTTGCTTGCTACCCACAGGTTGAGAACCACTACTTTAAGCCAAGAAACTAAATTCCATGAGGTTTTTGGTTGTAGATAAGCAATCACAGTTGCTATTTTATTTATGGTCATTGTTTTAAATGTATCTTTTTTTTTAGGTGAAAAGTAGGTTCAAAGGCATCAGTATGATGCTTTCAAAAAAAATCGTTTTATTAGGGGCTCATACAACTCTTATCACAATCCATACACACATCAATTGTGTAAAGCACATTTGTACGTTCATTGCCCTCATCATTCTCAAAACATTTCCTCTCCACTTAGGCCCCTGGCATCAGGTCCTCATTTTTCCCCACCCTCCCTGCTCCCCCCTCCCTCATGAGCCCTTGATAATTTATAAATTATTATTTTGTCAATACATCTATTTCATAACTTTTCCCTGTTCAACTTTTTATAAATATATAATTCATTGACAGGAATCATAACAATTGGCTGTGCTATCTTTATTCAGTGTGATTTTTCCATCACCATTAACCTTCCCTGTCTTCTATCTTTGTACATAAGTGGTAGGAGTAAAACGAGGTTTTCTACTTCCGTAAAGAGTTATAGTTTTGGAAACCCACAGGGACAGTTCTACCCTGTCTTATAGGGTCACTATGAGTCAGAATTGATTGGATGGCATTGAGGTAGATTTTTTTATGAGTGAGGGCATGCAATATATGTCTGTTTTTCTTATTTTATTGGCTTATATAGCTCTTATCACAATCCATCCATTGTGTCAAGCACATTTGTACATATGTTGCCATCATTTTCAAAACATTTTCTTTCTACTTGAGCCCTTGGTATCAGCTCATTATTATTATTATTATTTTTATTACAATATGTGTCTTTTTGTGATTGACTTATTTCACTCAGCATAATGTTTTCAAGCTCCATCTATATGGTAGCATGTATCAAGATTTTATTTTCCTTTCTGGCTACATAGTTTTTTATTGTGTGTATGTACTACAATATGCGTATCTGTTCATTTGTTGATAGGCACTTAGATTTCTGCATTTGGGCTATTGTAAATAGTGCTGCAATGAACATTAGTCACTTTGAGTGTCTGCTTTCAAGTATTTGGGGTATATACTTCTGGGTGGAATTCTTAAGTAATATGATAGTTCTGTTAGCATTTTGTTGTATTACCTTTCTTTGGAACAGGCACAAGTATGAATTTCTTACTGTTGGTTGACTAGTTGTCTTAAAAAACAGTAGCTTAGAGATGTGGGCTCTCCCCGCTTTCTATCCATTTATTGATAATGGCATTTTATCACTTATTCCTGGGCCTTTTTTTTTTTCCCCAGTGTCTTCAAAACAACTTGGACTTCTTTTTTTTTTATCTTGAAAGGGCCTTCAAAAGTTCATTGAAGAATTCCATTATCTTTAAAAAAAATCATTTTCTTGGGAGCTCTTATAGATAACATTCCATAGTTTAATCACATCAAGCAGTATCATACAGTTGCTACCACAATCAGCTGCAAAACATTTTCTTTCTTCTCCTTGATATCACCTCTACTTTATCCCCTCTCTTCCCTCCCCACCACAGGAACCCTTATTATTTATTTATTTATTTTGCCTTATCTTAGACCATCCAATATAGAGTCTATTCACATACAATTCTGTTGTTCCCTTCCCTCAGTGGGGTTATACAGTCATTAATTTTATCAGCTCTCCCTCCTACCCCCTCCTCTTCCTGTACCCTCAGGGAACCATTACTTCTGTTACTCTAAAGAGTTATCTATGTTGGCTTTCATGTATTGAAGGATCTTAATTATACAAATGGACTTTTAAATGTTAATACCATTAGTTTTTTGATCATATAAACCAAAAATCAAACTCACTGCCTTCGACTTGATGCTGACTCATATTGACCCTATAGGACAGGGTAGAACTACCCCTATGAATCTCTGAGACCGCAACTCTTTTGACAGGAGTAGAAAGCCCCATCTATCTCCCAAAGAGGGGCTGGTGTGTTAAAACTACTGATCTTACAGTAGCAGCCCAATGTGTAACCCCTATGCCACTAGGGCACCTTCTTGATCATATATTACCTCCTAAAACGGTTGATCATCAACCAGTTCTTTTTGGTGCAGTGATTTGTGCAGTCCTTCCATCTTCTTTTGATGCTTTCTTCTTAGTTTAGTGTTTTTGTGCATAGACTCCTTCAATATGGCAACTTGAAGTTTATTTTTTTCCTTCTGTTTTTCCAGCATGATAAATGCTGAACTTGTTCATCCTTTTTGATTTTTTGACTCCAGGTCTTTGTGCACTTTGTTTCAATACCTTACTTTGTCTTTTATAGCTGCTCTTTGAAATCTGTTGTTCAACTCTTTTGCTTGATCCTTTCTTCCATTGCTTTTTGTACTGTATGTTCAAGAGCTAGTTTCAGAATCACTTCTAGCATTCATTTAGGTTTTGCATCCCTGTCTTTTTAATGACCTTTTTATTTCTTCATGTGTTGTGTCTTTGATATTATCCCACAACTTCTTTGCTCTTCAGTCACTAGTGTTAAATGTTTCAAATCTATTCTTGAGATGGTCTCTAAATTCAGGTGGGATATACTTAAGGTCATATACTGATGATAATTTAAAAACAGCTGTAGCAGCACATGCACTGGGAGCTGTCAGATTGAAACTAGATGCAGAAGAGGATGGGCAATATCGTTACTGGTGTCAGATGAATCTTGCCTGAAAGCAGAGAATACTAGAAACATATTTACCTATGTCTTATTGGCATTTGACTGAGTGGATCCTAATAAATTATAGATAATATTGCAAAGAATGAAAATTCAAGAAACTTATTAATTAATTGTGCGCATGTGGAACTGTTCACAGACTAAGAAGTATTTGTTTGAATAGAGCAAAGGGATAATATTGCATAGTTTGAAATCAGGAAAGTATGTTTCAGGGTTGTATCCTTTCACCATACTTTTTCAATCTGTATGCTTAGCAAATAATCCAAGAAGGAACTATCTATAAAGCAAAACATGACATCAGGATTGGATTGGCGGATGGCTCACTCATAACCTGTGATGTACAGGTGGAATATTTTACTTGCTGAAATTGAGGAGGCCTTGAAGTCCTTACTGATTAGGACTAAACACTATACATGGATTGCACCTCAATTTAAAGGAAATAAAGGTCCTCACAATTGGACTAATGAACAACATCCTGATAAATGGAAAAGAGATCAAAATTGTGAAGGATTTCATTTTACTTGGATCCAAAGCTAACACTCATGGAACCAGCAGTCAGGAAATCAAACAAGGCATTGCAATGAGCAGTTCTCTTTAAAGTGTTATCATCATGTTGGTGACTAAGGTGCAGCTCACTAAGGTACACCATAGTATTTTCATTTCCCTCAATACATGTGAAAGCTGGACAATGGATAAGGAAGACAAGAATTGATGCCCTTGAATTATAGTATTGGAAAAGAATATTGAATATACCGTGACTGCCAGAAGAATGATCAACGCGTCTTAGAAGTACAATCAGAATGATCGTTAGAAGTAAGGCTGGTGAGACTTTGTGTCTTGTCTCATGTACTCTAGATCTGATATCAGGAAGGACTAGTCCCTGACAATGCGCCATGCTTGGTAAGCAGAGGGTTATCAAAAAAGAGGAAGGCTGTAAATTAGATGGATTGACACGGTAGCTTATATAGCCATGATTTTTATGATGGACTACACTCAGTGGGAAACTAATTTGCTACATAAACTTTCACCCAAACTGTAATAGAAAGTTCAAAAAACTTTTTTGTATTATAAAATAACTAAATTATGCCTACCAAAAATAAAGAATCCATTAGTCTAGTTTTAATATTGAATGGATCTTCTAGCTCTGCATGGTTTTTTAACATGTTTTGGTCATTTGGAAATATTGATAGTTGAGTTATGCATGTCTTTGAAACCTTAATACATTTTATTACACAGCATCAGAAAATCATATTTGTTAATAGTATCACCAAATTTGTCAGAAAAATAACTATTGACAAGCTGTCATGCTTACAGTGGTGGATACAAGTTTTTCAAAATCCTAATTTTTTGCTTGAAAGGTTGAATTTTATCTTTGACACTAAAAGTGTCGGTTGTTTTTCTTGAAGTAACAGGTTCACCAGATTCATTCTTAAGAAAATGTCTGGCAAACATTTAAGTTGATGTAACTGTAGTTTTATCAGTCATTTCTTTTTTTCCCTGCTTTAATATAAGGTGTTAGTTCAGCTCGCAACTCAGACTGTCACTTTTCCTCTGACGTTGATATACAGCAGAAATTCTTTGTATATAATTTGTTTTGTCACAAAGAATCTTAAACCTATGTGATTCAAGGATTGAAATTAATTAAAATGATTAAAAACATTTTTTTGCTTTTTAATTAAGGACATTCTTCAGTGAAAATAGCTTTTTGTGTAGTGTAGAAACTCCTTTAGTGTATTGTAGTGCCTGGTGGTTACAAGTACATTGATTCCTAGTAGATATGTTGTCACTGCTTTGCTTTGCACTAAGGGTCCAGTGTTTTATCTGTCTTTTGTTGTGCATTGTCAATGTAAATGTCAACACAGTGAAAAAGGCCAATAACCTTTTAGTATTGTAAAGATAAAATTGTACTTTATTTACTCTTGGAAGAGCCTCAGGATTCTCTTGTCTTTATTTATAGTATCTGTAGAGAAAGTTTACTTGAAAGAAACAGATTTTTCGGATGTATTTCTTGAAGGCAAAAAATACTTCCTCAAACCAAAGTTTAAAAATTTATTTATTTTTTTGGCCCTTACTAGGTGTGCTCATGACTGTAAATGTGAATGAAAAAATAATGCCTGGTCATTTCTCGAGTCAAAATTTTCTTTACAGATTTAGTAGCAGCTTCCTGGTAGAAGATCCTGGGCAATCCACAGAAAAGGGAATTGGACTAAGTTATTTATAAAGATTGATTAAGCTTTTTTATTTTATGATTCTTTGAGCTTTTGACTAAGTGAACTGATTACTGATTAACTATTGACCTTATTCTTTGGCATATGAGGAGGAATAGAATTACTAGATCATATATGATAATTCTGTTTTTGAGGAACTGCCAAACCTTTCCACAACAGCTAGACCATTTTACTATTCCACTAGTAGTGGTTGAAGGTTCTAGTTTCTTCATATTCTTGTCACTTCCTATATTCCCTTTTCCTGGTAATTGCTGTCTTGGTATAAAGTCATATTTTATTGTTTTGGCTTGCTTTTCTCTAATGACTAATGTCCTTGAGAAAGTGGGTTTTAAGTGGCAGAGAAGAAGAGACTTGGGTGATAGGGAGATGGACATCAGAAGATAATTAGCACATTTTAGGCATCTGTATTTCATTTCTTTTTATTGACATAGAATTAATGAACCATACAATCCAATGATTTACATGTATTAAAAAGAGTAGAATCATCACCACCGTCAGTTTTGGAACACTTTCTTCTTTCTTGTACCCATTATTATTAGCTCACCATTTTGCCGCAACTTCTTTTGCCATAACTCTTAAGAAACTATTAATCTAATTATAACTCTATAGAATTTCCTATCCTGGATTTCATATAAAGAAAATCAAACAAAACAAAACAGAAAACATAACGCCTCACAACAACAGCAAGATAAAACACTGGAAAACTTCAACCTGGAAGAAAGCAGAAAATAATAAAAACTGGAACAAATAAAAAAATGGGTTAAAAAGGAACACGAAAGATGTTAATTTTAACCTAACTATATCTGTACAGTAGGAGCCCTGGTGGCATAGTGGACCATGGACTGGGCTACCTAGTAAGGTCAGCAGCTCAATCCTTCCAGATAAGAGGCCATTCAATCTAGTAAAGATTCACAGCCTACGACGCCCAAAAGGACAGCTGTCCTCGACACCACAAGGCCGCTAAGAGTCAGAAGGGACTTGGTGGCACTGAGTTTGATGTCTGCAGTAGTCCTCTTTTCAGCGCACTCTGAGGGCAAGTTTATTTACATCCTTAATTAATGGTCCGAGGGGAATTCATATCTGACGGTGGACTGTGCACATGGATTTCGGGACTTCACTGTCTTCCATATATGTTTTATATTAAAATAGCAGGGAAAGAAGATTCAAGTTCAGAAATAACGTTAAAGTTTGTGTAGTATGAATTATTAAAGAGCTCCAAAGTGAAAAGATCAGAACATGATGTTAATTTTTTTTGTTTGAGATGAGCTTGTTTTTCACTAAAGACTCGGTCCATTTCAATTTTACTTTTGAAAAATTCCTCTTTTTTTTGAGTTAATGCTAATTTTGAATTTCTCTTAGCATCACTAATTACATTTTGATCAGACAGCTGTAAGTACCTTTTTGGGGCAAGGATAATATTCAGACTGTAAAAAACACATCATTTTATTTTTCAATGAGAAAAATACTGATGAAATTACCTTAAACTGTACATTCTCTCTTCTGACGTGCTACAAAGAAGAATACTATTCAGTAAGGACCATATGTTTACCAAACTTAGGTGCATACTTAGTCCAGCACAGTAGCAAAGTCTTTTTTTTTTTTTTATTCAAAATGTTAGTTACCTCTTAGGTAAATCCTGAGAGGGCTTTGTAATACAGTTTTATGTTCATGTAAATCACACTTAGAAGGTGAAAAAGTGCTATTGTGGTAATATTGAAGGAAAAAGGTGTGTACATTTTGGGGATGTTTGACAACATGAACATCATCAACTGCTGACAAAAAGTGAATCGCCCCTTTGGCAGATCGTTCTCAGTTGTACCATGGAAAGCAGCTTCGTTGGAACATTTTCATAAACTGTCATCAGTTATGCAGCTGTAGCTTCACAAATCAGAAATGATATCTTCAGACCCTGCTGTCAAGTATTATTCAAATAATACCAGTCTCACATTTGAATAGCAGCAGACATTTTGAATTAATTAATCAGATGAGAGTCTAGGCCTTTTCTCATTAGTCTCTGGGTCCAGCTTGGGAAGATATATGCGCTAGTGATGATATACTTGTCTTTAATCATGATTTATGAAGATTTAGGATTGTATGTGATTTGTCAAAAGGTCTGGGAAAAGGCTGGTGCATATTTCATTACCTAATTTGAGATTGATTTTATGATACAAAGATATCACACTATTGTTCAGATGTGTGGGAAGTACAGGTAGACAGCGTCTCAGGCTTTTTATTGGCTTATCTTTGCAACTGTCAAACAATGCTGTAAACTTTTAACTGCATGTAGTTAACAATTCCTGCTTTAATTATAGGTAGATTTTTCATTCTGCCCACAAGGAGAAGTTTCAATGGTTATTTAGCTAAAATGCAAAGCAGACATTATAACTATGACCTGGTATGAATCATGGGCAAAGTTGGTAAATTTCATGGGCTGGTCATGGTGCAAATATAAAATTTCATGACCTGTCACAGAGTAATAGAAAAATCCTATTTAATGCTACAAATAATAGGAGGAAAACAAGTCAGGTCACTTTCCTCACATCCTACCTTCTCCATCAGGATTAATTTTAGAAAAAATTGGTATGTGAAATAACATTTATTCTCAGTTGTTCAAACTACATTAACTTGTTAGCAACTTGAAGTAGTTTATTGTGCTAAACACATGTGGGGTTAATTGAAGGGCGGAGGGATAAATGGCTCAGTGAGCCTTGCCTTTTTAGTTCTTGGGGCTCTTGCTTTGTGATGGTCAGACCAGGGTGCGGCTGCCTTAGCCAGTTCCCTGTTCAGCTAGCAAGGCTCACTTCCTATAAGACATCCCCCAGGAGAAGCCACTGGGTGCTGGAGTAGCCATATGGAGACCCCTGCCAGCGTTGAGATGCTTACACGTTCATTGATTCGTCTTTTATCATTGCATGTGTTTTGTGAGATGGAGGAGGAATTTGTGGATTGGTGTTGGACCTATAGGTTAATGGGTTAATGTGGGACTTGTGGGTTTGGGCAGCACTGGGTTGGGATGTTTTCTTGATGTGTACTTACCTTTTATATAAAATTCTCTTATATATATGAGTTTCTGTGGATTTGTTTCTTTAAAGTGCCCAGACTAACACACAACTCTTGAGTTGACCTGACCCCATGTCCACCAGAACAAAATGTTGCCGAATCCTTTACCATCTCAACTTGTTGCAGGTCAGAAATGGTGATTCATAGAGCTATTTTTAACCGACTTTCAGATGTGGATGACAGGCCTTTCTTCCAGGTCTGTTTTAATCTGGGAACTGCTTGAAACATGCCAGCAACATGCCAGCCTCCACTAACATGAGGTGCATCAGTTGGGAATGAAACCCAGGCCTCCTCATAGAATGTGAGAATTCTATCACTGAACCACTAATGTTCCTTTTATATTTAGCTGCCTTACTATTAAATGAAATTATTAACATGAAAGTGGTTAGTATTTGCATATTTTCTTTTCTCCTCTACCACCTTTACTTAAGGCTTTGTTAGCATTGTTTAACTTACTTTATTAGCGATTTGGGATTCTTAGTTCTGCTGGGTCTTAATTCCTTGGAGAGTTTGATTTGGGGGAGTGCAAGTGTGCGAGGTCATCGTTTTAGCAGACTGGATAACTAGTGTCTTTGAGTGTGGGCTAATATGATGAGTTTATGCTACATCTACTTGTACAATGTGATATGTCAGGGCTAGCTAGGTCCTAAATACATGAGATATCAAACAATAGCCTCAAATATTGCATATGCACTGTCTGGTTTCAAAGTGGATATTTCTATATCATCTATCGTCTGAGGTCAGTTACATATATGTGATAAGTAGTGTGTGTATATTTCATTTCACTCAAGCAAACCTTCCAAAATGCGTATTAACTGACAAGGAAGGTGGTTTTGAACTTTGTGTCATACAGAATGAAAGCTTTACTTTTTCCATTTTAGACAGTATGATTGACAGCAGTTTTTTATTGGCATGATTAGGCTATTAATAATTATTAGTTCCTTTTCACTGTTGTGGGAGGTAGATTGGTTAGAGGCAGAGAGATCTAATTGATGTTCACTTTGGGGACGATAGAAATAATAAGATGTCTTGGTATTTGCAGAGAGAGAGGATATTTAACAGTACTTCTGGAAGCAGCATGTTTCAGTAGAATAATACTGGCTTTTGAATCTAATAGATCTGAATACTGTTTCTGGAAAAGTTGCCAGATTTTTCCTGAGCCTTAGTTTTTCCTTAATGATTAATGTATTGAAGTCCCTAAGGGGTGCAAATGGTAAATGTGGTCATCTGTTAACTGAAAGTTTAGAAGATCGAGTCTACACAAGAGGCACTATGGATGGAAGGACCAGTTGATTTTGTCTTAAAACAGTACTCTTTGGAGCATAATTTTGATTTTTGTTTCTTGTGTTTCTGGTGTCGTTTATTAATTCATAAGTTCATTGCTAAATCTCAGGGCATGAGATTTGCTACTGAGCTTTATAGTTTTAGTGCTTATAGTTAGGTTGTCAGTCCATCCGAGCTACTTTTTGTATATATCTTGTATATAAAGTATGAGTCCAATATTATTATTTTATATGCGGATGTTCAGTTGCCATAGTACCATTTGTTGAAGAGATCATCTATCTCCATTTAGTGGTTAGGTCGGATTCATATCTAGTGTCAATCAGATGTTTTTCTTAGTGTGTGAAGGCTTAAAAAGTGTGGAAAAGTGGAATTAAAAGGTGGTGGAATTTTTCTTTTTTTCTTTTTAAATCATTTTATTGGGGGCCCATACAACTCTTATCACAATCCATACATACATCGATTGTGTCAAGCACATTTGTACATTTGTTGCCATCATCATTCTCAAAACATTTGCTTTCAGTTTGAGCCCTTAGTATCAGTTCCTAATTTTTTCCCCTTCCTCCCCACTTCCCCCTCCCTCATCAACCCTGATAATTTATACATTATTATTATTTTGTCTTGTCTTACACTGCCTGACGTCTCCCTTTACCCACTTTTATGTTGTCTGTCACCCCGCAAGGGGGTTATATGTAGGCCCTTGTAATCTGTTCCCCCTTTCTACCTCACCTCCTCTCCACCCTCCTGGTATTGCTACTCTCACCACTGGTCCTGAAGGAATCATCTATCTGTCCTGATTTCCCTGTGTTTCCTGTTCCTATTTGTACCAGTGTACATCCTCTGGTCTAGCAGGATTTGTAAGGTAGAATTGGGATCATGATAGT